>NC_044253.1:18131423-18326423 GCF_003957555.1 Calypte anna | reverse complement strand
ATGGGAAGTTAATACCCTATACAAGAGTAAGAAGCATAAAATCATTGCTATTTTCAGCCTCAAACTCTCTTGAGGCCATTTAAACACCCGTGTGAAGTTGCAGACCTATGTGTCATATGGGATTATTTATACTACTCTATCAACATAATTCATTTCAACTCAGTCTGGCTACTACAGAAATTTCCTGGAATAACAAAAAGTATATCTTGGCCTTTATTTTTTGGATGTAAGTGGCTTCTTACATTATCCAAGCTTCCTTATAAATATATGCCTCTGCTCCATTTCACAGTGATCTTTTACCCTTACAAAATGAATAAATCTTCAGAGAAATAGTTATTCCTATACTAAAGCTACTTTTTCTTTAGTTTGTGGTTATAAATTAATTAAAATAGATAAAAATATCCAATATTTGTGATTTTACAGTGCATAGTTACAAATGTAGATTCCTTTTCCAAGAAACCATACACCTGTGTTTAATTTTAAATAATTTATATTTGCCAAACTTACAAACTAAGTGCCTCTTTTTGGTTTCTTCATTTTGTTGCACCTTCCTCTAAATTTTATTTATTATGAGTAGGTTGACTACAGCTCAAAAAAAACAATAGTAAGCAATGAATTAATAAAATAAGAGGAAATAACTCCTGTGTATTTATGCCAAGCTAAATAATGTGGTGTTTTCCTATCCTTTTTTATTTTTTGAATCTTTTTTTTAATTAAATAAAACACTTTGCACTTTGTTTCTTATAATTAAACAGTCAACACTATATTATACTTGGAGACTGACATACTTGTGCCTGCAAACAGAACAGATTAATGTAATGTTTTGCTACCTTTGACCTTGTATCCTTGAGTCTCTTGATTCTGTGTCACCAAACATAGTACTGTAATAGAGTTGAGCTCTAGCTAATAGTGTGTGCTATTCTGACTGTCATGCTCCATCATTGTAACTTACTGCACGAGGTCCCCAAAGTAGACTCAAACACAGAGAGACGCAAAGTCACATCAACAAAACCTAAAAGTAAGCAGGAAAGACCTTAAAATGGAAATTCTTCATTCAGTTCATGCAAGACCAATCTGTCTGTGACTGCTGCTTATTCCAAAAACTCCACTGAAGGAACGCTTAAATGGGCATGTTGCTAAAAAAGCACTGGTAAAAGTAATTCAGAAAATTTAGCCAAACTCCTGATTTTATTCATCATGTTGTTATGATTTCAGATTTGGGAGGTCATAATGCCATTTCCTTGGTTCTAATATGTCGTCTCAAAGTACTGCCTGTAAAAACTGACAAAGTCCTTTCAAAGGAGTTATTTTCCATTACCTGGTGCTTTTCTGTTAGTGATGAGCAGGAAGAACGTCATATAGTGGTCGAAGCCTCCTTGGACACAGTGTGGATCCTGAGGGTCTTCCAGGCTATGGATGGGGTGATGGGTGACAAATGGAGCACCTTCTGAGGGGAACTCCAGCATGCTAAACCAGCAGTTTTGCATGCTGAGAAGTAGGAAATATGGAGGATTTACAAACCTGACTGGAAAGGAGCCCTTGGTTCTTGATGTAGTGGCTCAGAGATTCTTTCAAAGCCACTCTGCCCACTGCAAACAAAAACTAACAAAATATTCAGGGTTACTCCCAGTCCTTTCTGCTGAAGCTGGTCTCCTTTGTGTGAAAGAACCCTGATTAAGACAGACTGTTTGAGAGAGAAAAGGGGGCTGACTCCATGTTCCCTTTGTTATAGCAGTCAGTTGGAAAGGGACCTGAGTTTAAGCATTTCTAGTCAATACTTGCAGAACCATAAAGAAAAATATATAGATGAACACCTATTTTGTGATTTTTATTACCATGGGAGTGAAACAAATGATGAGTGTCTTAATCATATTTAGATAGTGGTTGTATGTGATGTGAGTTCTTGGGTTCTGTGAACAGAGATGCAGTTGGTATCTGACAAAGACAGGTAAGGAGGCATGTAAGCTTCTCCTTATGAACCTGCTCCAGTGTGCCTCAGTTATCCTTTTGGCAAAATGAAATTAAGTCAAAGAAGTGCTTTAATATTTGCTGAAGCCATGAAAAGTCTGAAGACATCACATAAAAAAACCCCAACCAAACAAAAATACCAACCACAAAAAAACAACCTTGAAAAAAGTGAGGCACCCACATGATACTAAATAATTTCCTAAGTGAATGAGTATTCAGCAGCATTGGTGTTTGCAGAGTTGTCTTACTGTGCCATATAGAAAGAGAATGTATGACTTTGACTTTCTGGAAAATACTTTTAAGTCTAACTCCCTCTTTTAATAGCCTGGGACTAGCTTTCTGAATTTCCAGTTGTGATTGAATTCTCCAAAGCTATTATTGCTGGAAACAAAAAGAAATTAGAGTTCTCAGTGACCATACACTGTACTGTGCAGTCATGTAAAACATAAAAGAATAGATAACTATTGCAGAGTGAAAGGAAATACAAATAATATTTGAAATCAAATGGCCTCTTCAGATTCATTGGAGGATTATGAACTTTCAACACAAAACTTATTTTTAAACAGGAACTTCATCCTTGTAAGTGGCTGCCTTCTGCTGTGTTTGCAAGCTTTCTTTTCATACTAGGAACCTCACTGTAAAAGCAGGTGTGAACACTGGTACTGTGGGACATTATTCCCTACATCCTGCTTCCTTGACATGTTAGGGGCACTGTTCCCAACAGCATGCTAAACTTCACAGAAGTTGGCTGACATCTTTGGGTCAGCATACCTGCAGAGAGATGGCCAGAAGTACATTTTTCTTGGCTTATGTCATTGGGAGAGCTACGCTGGTGGAGAAACTCTGTTGACATGTGCGTATGCCTATCCTAGGTGTTGTGTCTTCATACGTAAAATGTTTTTAATTCTCTAGGCCAGGCGAGATCTGTACTTCTAAGACTCATATGCTACATGTAATTCAAAAAACACATCCCACTGTCTGTGTCATGGCTAAGGTCTGTGCCCCCAGTCTGCTCCAGTGCTTGGTCATTCCATATTGGGACTGGATAATTCAGTGGTTATCATTATCACTGAAAAATGATAATCTCCCTAAAGTAGCTTGTCCAAAGTCAGAGAGAGGATGTTGCACTCTGAAAAGATGTATCTTCTGATGTGATTGACAGCTCACTCTAACACCACAAATATCATCTCTACACTGTGAAGGAGGAGCTAAGCTCAGCAGGGTGAGCAGAAACCATCTCTCTCACCAGGAAACTAAGTTCAAAAGCCCAGTGGGTCACAGTGAGCTCCCTGGCAGGAGCCCCTAAAAATGCAGACAGCATCTGTGATCATATTTTTCGCCTGTCCCCAGTGGGTCCTCGGTAGATTTTGTTTGGGTAAAGACTTGAAAACTGTCACTATTCAATCCCTCTTCAGTGTGATAATGAAAGACAGTTTCATGCACTTTACATTTAAAAATACTAAAAAGTGTAATATCTAATGCATGCATGTGTTTGTATCTATTTCTATATACAAAAGTATTTCTATAAAATCATATTCACATGTTATATTTTGTAGCTATCTATACAAGTAATTTCTTACAATCTTATCTTAACATTAAACCAAATAGCTATACAATAAAACCCAATAAAAGCAATTTCAATAGCTACTGCCATGCCTGATGTCTTTAAAAGCATCTTTTTATCAGCATGCTGAGCAGGTGAGTGTTTACATATTAAAATATAATTTTTATTCTCTCTATTCAAAGAAGCCAGTTAGTGTTCTGATTTCTCATTTGCTGAACTGCTCAAGAAAATAGAAGCTTCCTTTGGACATGTGTGTTTAAATGTAATTACAAATAATTTAATCATTATTTTAATGGTAGCAATCTATCTACTCTTAATTTAGTTTCTTGATATGTTGCCTCACTAAAATGGTGAAACTTTAGTTAGTTAAAAATCAAAGAACTTCCATTAATATTGATACCTGGTTTTCTAAATTTAATTTTTTGTTTTAGAATTATTAAAATATATTTCTATGCTATATGAACAAAATGTCTAGCATCATCCATAAATTTCTCCCTGTCAGAAAGATGGCAATTCCCACTCTCATCTCTAAGAAACAGTATTTTATCAGGTGATGTTTTTGTGTTCTTACAAACTTTGGAAGCATTTGTTTTCAGTAAATCAGGAAGAGCTTGTTCAAAGGGAAAAAAAACCCAAACCCATCTTCCACCAGCATCATGCAGAGGCCAGACTATTTCTAACAGTTTCTGTTGGTGAAGGGGCTAAACTGTCAGCTAGAGAAAAGGGATTACATCAGCATTCAGAAGAAAAAAATGCTTCATTCCTCCTCACTCCATAGTCTGTGTTCAATCAACCCATAGTTAATGGAAGCCCTCCAGTGCTAAGCAATAAACAAACACAGTTGGGCAAATAGTCCAAAATCAAATCTAGGATATAAGGTGGACAATACATAGTTAGTTCCATTACAGAACCCTCCCCTGGGAATTGGAGCAGTTCCTGAGCCTGTCTCATTACACACCAGCACCATCTGTAGCCAGCCTGAACCTTATTTGGGAATATATAAAGTACACGGCAAAAATAGAGTAGGAATCAAGAGCCAGAGAATCCTATTTCAAGTTTAATTTTTACTTGTGAAAGATCATTTGGTTTTAGACTCAGCAAACAGTAGGCCCTCATCACTCACAATGAGCTGCGCATGTAGCAGGGATTACTTCAGATCAGAGAGATTGAAGGTAATTGCTACTTTCCACAGGGAGATATCTAGTACTAGTGTGGTTTGAGAGATACAGTAAAACACCATAAGCTGAAACACGCCATCCTGAAGCAAACTCATCGTCCTTTGTTTAAAAAAGTGGATAGAAAATTTAGAAGGAGACATAGGAATGGGAAAAAATACTTAATATGTGAATTAAAAAGAACAAAGTACGCCCCAGCCCGATATATACTGCAGATGAATATGTATAATATGGATTCTACGTATTTTTCCACTGAAAGTCAAATGTTTTAAAATAATTGTGTTTATGTGTTATTATTGCATATGGTTCATATAAGTATTACAATCTAGATATAAGAACATCAGAGATCAGAGTCCCTTTGTAATTGTTATTACATTTGAGAGAATAAAATAAAAACCCCAAGGGTTCTCTGCCCCAGAGAACTACAGTTGAACTAAGAGCCCAAATTTATTTGTTAGTGACTTCAGCAGAATTACTCCTGGGGGATTCATTTATCCTGGGATGCACAGAGATTGCTGAAGGTTGACAGCTACATTAGCTCTCTTTCTCCATTTGGTGGTTGTATATGATAAGAGAAACATCTTAATGTAGTATAAAGAGCACAATTATAAAGTATAATTGTGAAATTAAATTATATGGTTCACTCTAAACAATTGCTACATTACTGCAGTGTAGGATTATTCTGCCCAGCCTAAACAACTAGTTTAGGAAGATTCTAGTGGGGTTTATAAGTGTATTTTCAGGTACCTTCTTTATAAAACCTACAAACTTAGAAACTGGATCATATTCTTACCTAGGCAAGACAGGTCTTTAAGCCATATGTGCATCCCTGATGACAGTAGATGGGTTTCTGTGCTTTAAAGAGCATTGTACAGCAATGATCTCCAGAGCCATTTCATTGCCATTGCAAGGTCACACTTGCTCTTTGTCATCCTCCAGTGATGTCCAGCAACATTAAGGCTGCTGGTGCAGACAACACTGTGAAGGATACCAGTGCATTTCTCCCAAATTCAGGAGTGCCAACTACCCAGACACTGGCCCTCTGCACTTTTAATAATTCCCTGCATGTCTGCTATTAATTTGTCCAATAGAAATTACAGTAACACACACTCTGCTTTTTTTCTCAACAAAATTAGGTTCTCTTCCAGCATAGCTGAAGAGTTTTCAAGACTTTTCCAAGATACATACAAAGCAAGTGACCTTTTTGTGAAGGTTGTTTCTAAAATACCAAAACTGGCATTCACAGGATTTGTTTTACCATATTCCTGTGTTGTCTTCTCTTCAGTTCAGATATTTATAGTTCAAAATGGTTGACATCAGAGGAATTAAAAGGATGACCAATGACCCAGATAAATTTTTGGTAATACTGAATCCCCTCTATTGACCATATGTGCATGCCAGAAACTGAAGATCTATTTTGTCATCTTACTCATAAACTTTAGGACCTTTATGGCATCTCCCCATTAAATTGATTAATTATAACCAGTGAATGTATATTCATTTACTTGATCACTTTGTGAAACCACTTTATAATTTTACTTTTCTGAAGAAAAGATAATGGCCAAACTCCTGCTAAAATATTAGAGACACTTCAGACTTTACCTCAAGATCTTGGCACCTATGAAGGGTATGAGCATTTTTTGCTATTAGGATATCAATTGCTATTTAAAATATTCTCACCTTTAATGATCTAATTATAAAACTGTGACTGATTATGGTTCATTCCGCCTGTGAAAACTGCAGGTTTTTGATTAACCAGTGGAATTTTTCTGAAAAAAAAATCCTCCAGTATTTCATGAACAAGAGTGTTTCTTTTCTAATTCCACCTATATAATTTCAGAGTAGTTGAAGGACAATATAACATACACATAATAACATAGGTTCAAATGCTTATAACAGCAGTTGTCAATTTCAAAAAAACCCAGCCTGGTACTTTGGGTGGAATACATCAAAATTTGCAGACCTTACTCCAGTCTTAGTTAAGATCATAGAGCTGGAAGTAAACATAAAATTAGTATTGTTAAAGTGTATATCTATCACAAAGTTGTCAATGATATAACTGTGTGTAGTTAAGTTTGATCACCTGAACCTATTCAAACAAACTAGGGTTTGATTGGATCAGATACAGAGTCATATATATCTAGAAACAAGTTCATATTTGCAACATGAGAATGGTTGCAAATTGTTGTATTTTGGTGAAGGGTGAGTGGAAAGTATTTAGAGGTCATAGTGGACAAGCAATTAAACATGAGATCCCAGTAGATACTGTGGCAATGGGGGCCGGCTTAATCTTTGGATATTATAAATGAGAATAGTATGTCACAATGCTGTATCTACCTTTGCTTTGAGATGCCAAGAGCCAAAGATGTCAAAAGAAGTCATCTCAACAACTGGCATTCAGAAGAAGCCAGGTAAAGCCAGTTTAGAAACAAATCATGCAATTTCAGTGCCTGTGATGATCAACCACAGCAAAATGAAGTGGTATATCCTCCCTCTCTTGATGCCTTACAAAGATCAGGATGCTTTTCTCCTGACTGCAACTGTATAGAGGGCTGTGTTGGCATAACTGGGTGAAATTAGGTAACTTGTATTATAGAGGATGTCAGTGGTCTCTTTTGACAGAGCAGATGTCAACTAAACCTGGAAGGATACACAAAGAGCTGATGGTGAATGCAGAGTGGGCACAGAACCCTAACCCTGAAAATACCCTGTTAGCAGCTTTCCCCTCCATCTGACAGCAACTCCACCTTGCTGCCTCTGAGCAGCTATCACTTATGAATGGCAGGCAGATGATCGGAAGACAAGCAATATCCTGAAAATTGACTTTGCAAAATATTCCTATGAATTGCAAATAATAGAAATATTGGCTTTAGTATCAGGGCTTTCCTTTTTAATAAGACATTAGTGCAGATGGATCCTGGTCAAAAGGTTTAGGACTGACTCCTTGAGGAATTTCAAGTTGCCTGTTTTTTTCTTTGCTCGGTAGGAAGTAGTTTCGAAGGGGATATGCTAAACAAGAGCCATCTGGAAATCTAATTCCACATTCTTCAATGTTTTGGTATTACCCATTGCAAAAGAGAGAATTTTTGCAGAACTCCTTTCTGCAAGTAATTCCAACCAGTATTAAAGAAACCTTATTACATGGATGATACTACAGGAATAAATAGCAGACATTGACTATGGGCTTTGTGGTATAATCACGCTGTAAAGAAACAGAAAAAAAAAACCAAACCAGTAATATTCATGTTTGTACCTTAAGTTCTGATTTTTTGTCTTTAGAGTTACTGTTGTAAAATAGTTTCAGAGGCCTAGTTGAAAATAAAAACTATCAGATGAGTTAAAAGTAAATAAGCAGTTATTTCTGTGTAGTTACCATTAACAAACATCAAAAGAATTTCAACTATTGGTAACTGCTGCAAACAGTCTAATCTTCACTGTAAATAATCTCAAAACTATGGACAAATATTTCATTTGTACAAAATGCCCCAAAGATTCCTTAGCAATCACCAAGTTATTGATGTTTTGTAAGCAGAGGTTTTAGCTGGTTATGAAAGTGTTTAATGCATTCTGTGTGCTAACATTTTTTTTTAATTTCACAAACTGGTTTCAGAGGGGATGTATCTGTTCTGTATTCCAGACTCCTTTTTATCCTCGATGAATACAGCTCATGCTTTTGGGATATTCCATGTATAGTAGTTAAGATTCCTTCCAGAGCCAGGCCCATGAAAACCTGGTTTTCAATTTCATCCCTGTAGATATTTCTTTTGTATCAACTCCATTGTTTATACAGATTTTTAATTTTCTGAAATATGATATGGAAAGCATGCTGTTGTGATCTCAATGGTTTTCATCATAGGAAGACATCTTCCTTTAAAATAAAAAAATAAACTTTGGAATAGCTGAGTTATTGAACACATTTGGAACTTAATTAATGATCAATGTCTAAAATGACTTCAATTGAGTACTTACCCTCATCAAACCACTGTCCCTCTTCATCACCCACTTAACTGACCCTGCAGTTTGGCCTCCTCTATTTATCTGCTCTGTCTGGACAGGGCCATAGAACTTGAAGAGCTATGCTAAAGCTGAGGAGCTGCTGTAATCTTTGTTATATGAATAAGTCTCTAAGGAGAAACAAATATATCTGACTGAGTTAGTATCAATGCAGACAAATCTAAAAGGGACAGAACTGTATCAATGCATAAGAGTCAAAATGTTTTTTCTAGAGGCAGAGGATGAAATACTTCCAAGAAAATGCTGGAGACTTGCTAGTATGTCAGCAGCTTTCCCCTGTTTGAAGCTAAAGAACCTCCTATTGAGAGGTTTCGGGGTACTAAAAGAAGATTAATAAAATATTAACGTGTAACTGCATTTCCAGTATATCATGAGCTATTAACAAATTAAAACAAGATAGTCAATTCAAAGCAGGGCTTCTGACCCATTTCCTTTTTTGTTATTTGCTTGTTTATTTTGTTCTGTGGAATGTGTTGATTCAAAGTTCTGCTGGTCACCAGCTTAATCTGCACCAGTCTATTTGCAGCACATCTCTGTGAATGTGTGTCTGAAAAGCATTTAAAGACATTCCCATTTTCTCACTGTTGGATAGGCAAACAATTTTTGGTCATATGTAATTATGTCATTTGTTTCTTTCAGAAAATACTTCTTAAAGTATTGATCAATGGGAAGTGCAGGACTGTTCATTCTTCAAAATCTTTCCTGGTATGCCATGTTTGTCCTAAACCAGTACAGGGAGAGAAAAAAAAAAAGTGTAAGTGTCTATTTTCCACATTTCTTTTTTTCTACTTGCTATCGTTTAAAAAGCAGCTTTGAACCTTGTTCATGGCTTTCCCAGATTTTGCTGTTAGCTGCCAAGTCCCTGTCAGATTGAAATTGAAACGGCAGAAAAAAGATTTTCAACATACTTTTTCTGCAATTTTTTTCTGTCTTTCACCTCTAATGAAATGACCTTTAACTGCCCCCTCATCCTACACTAAGCAATGCTGAGTTTTATACCCTAAATTTCAACTACTTTATTAAATTAGCTACAAAATGGTTATTGAAAAATGAAAACAAAAATAATTTTAAAAGTGTATATGGAGCTTTGTAAAGGTTGTCTTTAGATGCATAGCTGAACTTTTTACTTCAAAGACAAAGATCTCTCCATTTGAGAATCCTAGCCTCTTATTCAGTGCTCATCCAAATATACATAATATTTTGAGATCATTGTAAAAATAGCTTCATTTAGATTTTACTATATTCCTATATATCTATAGCTATCAGTTCACTCTTTATATATGTAGTCATTTGCTATGAAATAGTTGTCTTGTTATTGAAAAAAATGTATTGGCTTAGCTACTTCAATTCAGTGTAGGATTCTTATATCCTAATGAAGTATATGTACAAAATGCTTATTGAAATACACGGTATGAGAAAGACAGACTTACCAGTTCATTCTATTTTTATACCTTATACAACATTCAACACTTCAGTCTTGATGAAATGTGCTTCAGTCCCTTGTTGCACTAACTAATGTGCCAGTATTTCTTGCTACATTAATTTTTCCTCTGGATGGTCTTTAATGGAAAAAATATTCACCAGCATAAATATCTCTAAAGCTAACAGGAAAAAATTACTTAAGTAAATAACAGATACACAAGAGAATCATGGGATAAATATGCAGGAGGTACAGAGTCATAATCACATGTCTGGACTACCTGACCCATTATTGACATGTAGCAAAATACACACTACTTATTATGTGGGTATCCCCCCTGCCTGCATGTTTCTGAGCTGGGTTAGCCTCTCTGTATTTTAAATATTTGTAAAGAAACTATGATTTTGGAGATATTAAATCTGATAAAATGTGATATGACCTGCAAGATGCATGTAAATAAGAACTTAAACACACATAACACATGATTTCATGTGACTGTGATGGTTATCAAAGAAAGATTTAATAGAACTGGTAGGAGTCACCACTCATAGAACAATTAGATACCACCATTTTGCCCATCAAATCCACTGATGTATCACAATCCTGACTCCACACCAGCAGTGTTTCAGTCTAGGACATCTTTTAAGAAAAACTTTGACAAACTTAATAGTATTGTTTTTCATGTCAGTAAAAGTCTAAAAGCAACAGGATGTGATAACAGCCTTTTATTTTCTACTTGTAAGCTAAGTCAGGGCCTTTATCTTAGTGGAGATATGAAAAACAGAATATCATGTAAGCCTGGTAAATGTCCTTCCTTGGTATGTTTTTCTAGATAGTGTTTAATTAAAAAAAAAAAAAGTAGAATATGTGCAGTGATGTTGTAAGAATATATAGAGTAACTAAACCCAAATCTCTTTCATAGCTCTGTTTTGATATGACGCTTTTCTGATAAATCTAGCACTGACCCTCCACTCTTTTGAGAGGGGTTATTTGAAAGATTTTCTGGGTTCACTGGATATTGCTCTCCATCATTTTAGAAACCTTTACAAGGTGTTTTACTTTTAGTATTAGGAATTTGTATTAATCTCTGAAAAACAACAATGAAGATATAAATAATTTTTGTTATAGCAAATGACTCTTTGGATTACGAAATGTGATTCACTTGGCAGAAATCAGGCCATGGAGATTGTGTTTTCAATTAATAGGAATATATTTGGGTTGGGTTTAATCTCCAGTCTGTATTTTTGTTTCTTCTACAGACAGTGCAGTGCTGCTAGCTGGTTAATTACTTCCAATAGCATAGAATCAAAATATTGATTGGGTTGAAAGGACCTTCCACTCTCCCTGCATGGACAGGGACACCTTCCACTAGACCAGGTAGCTCAAAGCCCCATCCCACCATTTCCACTACCAACCCCTTAGGATTGTTAACTGCTTTTTGAATGAGAGATGGGAGAAGTACCATATAAGCCTTGCCACAGTAAATGAGGAGCAATCATCTACTGTTCATTAGGTGCATTCCAAGCCCCTTCTTTTCAGTCAAACATAAGCCCTGATGACATATTAGCAAAATAAATTCTTGCTTTTTTGTGTGTGTGTCAGTAGATTAGCACACCAAAATGTTACTTCCTTGATGTCCAACATTTGCACAGTTCAGATAGTTCCATTGCCAACACTTTGAGAAAAATATAAAGTATTACAAGGCAGAATACTGTGTAAAACAGGAAAGAAAATGCAAGCCGTTCTTGACTGAATAGCAAGCTTGATTACCAGCTGAACTGACATCTTAGTACAGAAGGACTACAGTGATAAAACAGCTAGAAAAATCCTACCTAAGACTATAAAAAGTCTCTTTAATTTCAACCTCTGTTTTGAGAAATTTTTAGGACCATAATCTTTTAGGCATTCTATGTGAAACACATCTGTGCCTTCTTCATGCTTGGGAATCAACCCTCAGGTCTGTTCACTACAACTCTTACAACCAAAATACATGCTTCATCTTCAGGAGAACTTCTGAGATGCTTTATTAGAACAGCAGCTAATACATTCTGGATGGGATTTACAGTTATTTAATTTTTATATTTATGATATTGTTCTCACCTTTGTTACCAGTGTTGCTGATTCTGAGCATGGTAGGGGATGCATGTGAAGCAATAAATGTTTCTTTCTTATTTTCATATGGTGATAGAACTATTCCTGAAGCAGAACTATTCCTGAATTACAAAAGCTTGAACTACTTAATAATTCCAAAGATGAGAGCTGGAAGGAGGGACAGTTTGGCAATCTGAGATGGGAAAGTAGCAAAAGCCAGGATTTAAAGAATTAATTTAAAATATACAAGGATTCTTAAAAAACATATTAATATTTATTAAGTTGCTTTTTAAAATTAACTGTATATATTCATCACATTTTATAGAAGTACCCAACAATCATGAAGACCATTTACAAATGCATTGTAAGAAGTGATGTTTTGTACATCTAAGAACACTCACTGTGAGTTAATGACATAGGAAAAAATTGATCTCCAGTAATCTGATTCCCATTTCTTATGCTTTATCTAAAGCTCTCTGTATCTTTGCTTGCAGTTGTAGCTTGGGAAAGATTTTGCTATAGCATTTGTCTAAACAAAATTTTAACGTACCGCTTTCCTCCTTCAGAAGCATTTGTTTGCGTATGCTAATTAAATAAATCTTCGAAGATTAAAACATTGACAAAAACAAAAAAAG
Source organism: Calypte anna (assembly GCF_003957555.1). Lineage (NCBI taxonomy): Eukaryota > Metazoa > Chordata > Aves > Apodiformes > Trochilidae > Calypte > Calypte anna. Next base: position 18,313,556 of record NC_044253.1, on the reverse strand, counting down.
TAAGAAGAGAAGTTTCTCTAGCTGCTGAAGCTTCTGACCATGGGTACTGCTGCCTCTAACAGCATTTCTGGAGGTAACTAAAAACCCCCAAAATGGCTCAATGACAGAAAACAGCACTGTCTGGCACTGCTGAAATATGCACAGAAACCAAGTACTTTCTTTCCTGCATCTCCTACCTGTGACCAGGGACCGTCCTATTGGGTGTGAAGTGGCTGAAGCTCTGGTTAACCCCCAAACTAGCATTCTCTCAAACTGGTCTTTAAATGGGCTGACTTTTTGTGGGCTTAAGCACTCCGCCAACCAAGGTCTTAAACTGGAAGAGTAATTTCAGTTGCTAAAGTTGTTTACAATTAACAGAATATTGTTTATATCTTATTGAGACCTTTTATGTCTGCAAAATTGACATGTTCACACACAAAAAACCCCCAAACAAGCAAACAAAAAAACCCACCTTCTGCTGTCAGTAGCTCAGGGGTAATTGGGTCATTTAGGAACACTGAAAAGAACTCATTTTGGCATCTCTACTTTAGGCAGAAAGTGCCAGGGCATCGAATCCTGAAAATCAGAGAACTGTGAACAGAATACTTTTAAACCTTAAAAATTATCACATATAAGAATAGGTAAAATTTAGGGCTAGAGCAGAAAGGATTGCAGCTTTTCTGAATGTATGCCCTTTGGAAACTCAAGCTATTATTTTCTAAAGGTTAAAGTATTTTTGATGTACAACAGTTGCTTCATTCAGCAGCTTGCCCTACAGTGGCTAGGTCTAGATTTGGATGATCTGTTTCTGGAAGTTTAAGGTCAAACTGGTCTTTCCAAAATCTGAAGTAAAGGTGCCCATTAATATATCATCCAAGGAAAGCTCTAACCAAGTAGGTTGTGCCAACGGCCAGGCAGCCTAGGTACATTTTCAACTGAATGACTCTTTTCTGTGCTAAGTCAAAATACATGACCTTGTATAGGTCTCTCTAACTACATAGCTCGTTCATTTCTAAAACCTGGGGCCACAAAAACCATCCTGCTTATTTAGTTACTGGCCCTAAAGTAGAAAAAGAAAAACAAACTAACTAAAAGCAAAACAAAAATCAACTCCCCCAATCTCTGGAGTTTTCCTACATGAATATTGTTTATTCCAGAAAAACACTACATAACAAAATATTGACAGACAAAATATAAGACAGGCAACATGGTGCATGGCTAACTAATGCTTAATCATATGAAAATCTATATGTCTATATGCATGAATTCCTAAAGAATTTATTTTGAGCAGAGTTCTGAAAATGTTGCTCTTGTAGCTTCAGTGCCACAAGGAAACAGTATTTCACAAGCAATTATTGGAAAAGCTGACATACAGTGATTGAATGGAAGCTTTAAATAAAATTTCTTATTGATATAGATGGGTCTATTCTGATTTTTTTTCAAATGCTAAAATCTGCTTTTCTTTAAAAATAATATATAAAACATTGCTTCATAATGAGATGTCAACCATAGTTTTACATATTCTGTAATATACTTCCTAATATTGCACAATCTCTGGCTATGCCCTTAGCTTTGCCTCAGGCCCTCAGTACCTCCAGCTGTTATATTACTGGCAGATTTACTAGAAAAATAAAAAGTAGAAATACACAAATGAACATTTTTGTTGCTACCTAATCAGCAGAAATGAGTTTATTTTCTCTCTCTGAAGCAGCAGATATTCCTTTTATAAATATGAAACATTTGCAATCAGCAGCAGTCTTATCAGCTGGCAATGTACTGTAGTCCAAATCTTTTCAGAATTACATTTGAAATACAGTAACAACATAATTATTAAAACAAATTTATGCCTTAAATAATCAAAATTAAATTCCATAGCTGCAGTGCAAATTATTTAGGTGAATTAAACTTGGATCTCTACCCGTCTTCAGTATTTAATTGCATCAAATTTGAGCTGGGTCCAAGATGTGTCTGGGAAAAAAAAAAAAAGGAAAAAAAAGAACTCATGACATCCCTCCATATCAAAATGTTTTGATAATCATTCTGTTTAAATAGTAACATTTTATTTTTTAAGCACTTAGATTCTTGATCTGAATCCATATTCATGGAGGTCTGCTGTAATCCACTTTACCACTTAATGTTGCAATTCAAATGTTCAGTAAGAAGCAAAGCCCTCCAGAATAAAGCATGAATATTACCATGTGGGGCTGTAAAGAGAAGACTATTAGAATATATCACCAACACACTAGGGGACCATTTAGTGCACTGCTCTAAATACATCATTTAATTACAATGGAGACATTACTTCATGTTTCTACTGATGTAAGTATTATTAGAATTCATGATATTCGCAGGCTACTGTGGGCCATTACATTGGCCATAAGCTATTCCATAAGATTTACTACTAAAGGCCCGCAAGGGTATTTGAGCATTCATGGATTCTGTGGCAGTAGGCTTTTATCTAAGACACATAAGTGAGGGACAACCGAGTTATTATCTCTAAGAAACATAGCTTAATATTTTGGATTCTAAAGGTTAAGGTATCATAAATCCTGAATTACTCTGAGATATCACATAAAAAGACACTTTTATTTTATTTTACTCTACTCTGCCTCTTAAAATATTTTATGATGGCAGTTTCTGGAGTTGTACCATGTTGTTTACATTCAGTCCCTGGATGCATCAAAAACACTGACACAGCATTTCCTTTAAGCTGCTGTAGTGGAGGCAAAACAAAAAGTTCCCCCCAGTTCTGTGTTTTCCTAGATGGCATTCCCAGTGTCATTAGTCTGTCACCCTGACTCGATGAGAGTCACTGCAAACTTTCCTGTGGAGGGCCTTGTTATTGAACTAGTGGACAGTGTCTGGCAGGTCCTGCTGGACACTCTAGGACCACTGTGCATGAGGAAAAGTAAGTACAAATCTCTGGCATTTTGAAGTAGGTAGATTAAAATTTTCAGAGGTGAAACACTCTTCTGCTGAAGCGGGTAATGTTAAAAGAAGTGTGACATTTTCTTCTATAGGTGATCTATAGACCTCTAGCAGTACAACTGGTAGGAGTGGTTGACACCCCAGAAGGCAATACTGCTGTTCAGAGGGACCTAGAAAGACTGAAGAGTTGGGCAGAGAGAAATTTAATGCATTGTAACAAGTGCAAGTGTTAAGTCTTACACCTGGGAAAGAACAATCCCAGGTACTAGTATAGGTTGGTGACTGAGCTGTTGGAGAGCAGCACAGGGGAAAGGGACCTGGGGGTGCTGGTGGATAGAAGGATGACCATGAGCCAGAAATGTGTTCTTGTGGTCAATGACATCCTGGGGTGCATTAGAAGGGAGGCGGTTAGTAGGTTGAGAGAGGTTCTCCTCCTCTGCTCTGCCCTGGTGAGGCCACATCTGGAGTATTGTGTCCAGTTCTGGGCCCCTCTGTTCCAGAAGGACCGGGAACTGCTTGAAAGAGTCCAGCACAGAGTGACCAAGATGATTAAGGGAGTGGAAAGACTGAGGGAGCTGGGTCTCCTCAGATTGGAGAAGAGGAGAATGAGGGGTGGCCTCATTAATGTTTATAAATATGTAAGGAGCAAGCACAAGGAGGACAGAGTCAAGCTTTTCTCAGGGGTGACTAACAATAGGACAAGGGCCAATGGTTATAAACTGGAGCATAGAAAGTTCCAAATAAATATTAGGAAGAAATTTTTCAGTGTGAGGATGACAGGGCCCTGGAACAGGCTGCCCAGGGAGGTTGTGGAGTCTCCTTCCCTGGAGACATTCAAAACCCATCTGGATGTGTTCCTGTGTGACCTGCTGTAGGTGACCCTGCTCTGGCAGGGGGGGTTGGACTACATGATCTTTCGAGGTCCCTTCCAACCCCTAGCTTTCTATGATTTCTATGAATTCTATGATTCCATGGTGTTTGCCACATCTTCAAATGTCTCTTAAGTTATGACAGTAAACAAACATTATCATTAGGAGTTGCTATCTGGTTTCTTTATATACATAAACACAGCTGTACCACATTTTCTGCATGTATCACATGGTTTATTACAAAGAATGTTGATTCATTTTTTCAGCAGTTGCTGGCTTAGTTTGGAGCCACTGGTGGGTCCTGCTGCCTGCAGCTGTGGAGGGTGGCAGCCTCAAACAACAGATGTGCAGCTGCTGCTCTTACAAAGAGTGTCAAGCATGACCCTGACTTTCCTGGCAAGGAAACACAGCACAGGTATACAGGTCTAGGATGCACAAGTTCAAACAACAAGCAGCGAGTCTTTTGTACCAAAGAAGTACTGTTGTCCAGTTAGTTTTTCTGCTTGGTTTCATGACTGGATGCTGAACTTAGTCAATTTACATGGATAATACTGAGTGAATTATCCTTTTCTAGTTTCTCTAACACTGGATGAGAACCAAGAACATTTTCTGTAACAACTGTAACAACAAATTATCTTTGAGTTCAAGGTAAGTTAAAATTGTTTTAGGAAAGATAGAAAATCTAAGATGTCTGCTTGCAAATTCTTCAGGACAAGAATTATCCTCCTTTTCCTCGTCCTGCATTTTATGCCCTTCTTAGTTCTACTTGTATCTTGGCTCCATTGATTGCCAGAGCTTAAGTAATAATTGACAAGTGGGAGATCTTTTCAGGTTTGCAGCTATCAGGAGGGCTGGTGAGAAACTTTCCTCCACAAGACAAATCAGCACAGAAATATTGGTCTTGTGTAGCATGTACTTAACTAAAGGATGAGCTTGTTTTATTTTCTTGCTTTTTAATGAAAATATAAAGTTTAGGCTTTGTACTTGTTTTCTGTTAACTTAGTGCAAACTAATCAACCGAACTTAGTCTGCTAAGTGGCAGACTATTTAATGGCTATCTTAAAGAAGTAAAGAGCTGTGTTTGGCCAAAGAATCAGTTTAGCTCCAGAGAGCTGGTTCTACTTTTTCACTAACAGCTTCAAATCTGAAGTCATATATGAGTGTATATGTGAAGACAAAAACTGCACAGAACCGTGTTTTCTCTTGGGCTGCTCTAGAACCAGCACAGGGCTTGGGAGTGGTGGGTTGCCTGCATCATGCCAGAAGTATGTCAAGTGCCATAGAGCAATTGCTTGGGTTGCCTTTTGTTCCAGTAGTTGAGTCCGCTGAGGACTGAAATTGATTTTCCTTATGTTAGCATGTGAAGGCTCTGCCCCTTGACCCGTTGCCGGCGAGCGTGCAGGGCACAGAAAGGCTGCAGCTTTGCAGAAGTAAGCAGCATTACGTCTCTTATCACCGGTGCATTCTTTTTCCAAAATTGCTCTCCCCTGGGCTTTTTCTTTCTACCCTATTCTGCTCTTTGCACCAATGCCAGATTGCCCCATAAATATTTTGTATGCCTGTAACAACATTTTTTTTCTTGCAATAGCATAATATTTTTTAAAAGTAGTGGAAGTGGTTGATCTGTATTCATGAACCTGATAATACTGCTGTGTCCAGTTAAGCACACTACCAGCAATTGGCCGTATGGGCCATCTACTCTAAGCCATTATTGCTGTGCAGCTTAATCCGATATAAAACATCCTGCTCATGTGTCAGTTTTACCAACGGTGATGCAATATATGTAAAACTGAGGAAAGTGAAGAGGGACTACAATTATAAAAACAAGCTCATCTATGACCTACTCAGACTCTTGGAAAGAAAGACCAATGCTCACACTATAAATATTTTCAGAAAGTGATGAAATACATCTTTTGCTAGATGAGCGAGTTGCTTTAGTCTTCTTTTCTCAGAAATGACAGATGTTGGGAATTTCTTCCCTCCTCCTCAATTTTGATGCTCTAGTTAACTCATCCACTGCCTCTTAGCTGATGTGCAACCACTGGACAGGAGACTAAACCCCATAGAAACGTTGTTGTCATTGCTGCGATTAACCCAAAGTTCTCCAAAGTCACATTGGTATCCTGAGGTCTTTGAATCTTAATTTTTCATACCTGTGTGATATTATCTTATTAAATTTTAAAATTTAAAAAAACCCATACAAATACATCTAGACTTGAATATTAATACATGCTCATAGCTTTTTACCTGTTAGGAAGAAAAGAAGCAGCTGAAGTCTAGAAGAATAAGCCATGTTTCAATGTCTGCTCTCAGTAGGTGGCACTCTTTCCTCTGAGTATGTGTGGAGTTAAAATCTCAGTAAGTCAGCTTTCAAGGTTCATGTTTTAGCTCAGAAACAAATTGAGGACCGGCAGTTTGTGGTTGCTGAAGGCTCATAGCACGTTTTTTTCAAGAATTGTGGCATTGCTTTTCTTTGTCCTTGTAATTTTATGTACTCTTGTAATCAAAATCTGTGTGTCTGTGTTTTCTCCATAGATTCAGGAAGGTTTCTTGCTCATAATATTCCCCATCACCACCCACGAAAGAAAATCTGTGTATGTGTGTCCATGTGGAATGATTGACAAAGTCTTCACCAGAGATGTTTTCATGTTATTTATTAGTGAAGTTATTTTTTAAACCTGTATAGACTGAAAAGTGTTTGGGGTCTTTTGATAGGCTTAGAGACACTCTATAAATCTAAAATTTCACTTCTTTAGTTGCTCTTATTTTTTAACAGTTGGGTTATGAAGGAGTAGCATTTTCCTTTATTGGAGGTTTAAATGGACTTTTAACTTAAAGAGCAAAAGTGTATGTTTTTGTGCATTGATAATAATTTAAAATTTGTTTCTTTGCTGTGCAGTGTAGGGGTTTGCCATTGCCATTCTAATTCAGAACCATTCATGGAGAGAAAGATTACATTGTAAGGCAGATGCAAGAAAAATGGAAGAAAAATGGGTGGGGAAGGGGAGAGAGACAAAAAGAGAGCAAGAACATTTTGCCACCTCTGAAGTGATTTTAAATAGAAATAAAATGTTTTTCAATAAAGAGAGCATGGACCTATATGCCGTCTCTTGCTCAAATGCATTTCTAAGTTAGAGTAATATGAGCTACACCCTTCCTCTCCCCACATAACAGAAGTGTGGACATTTGCAGAATTCAGAATTCAGAGCTTGGTGATGTAAAAAGCTTCGGGCTGTATGGGAATATTTCACTTCAAGAGACCCTCCTTTCAGATGGTAAAAGTAATCAGAGTTGTCATGGGAAATGGATTATTATTATTATTAAATATAGAACAGTTTGTGTTTTACTCCCTCTTAAATTTCTGCATTGGCAAAGCTACAAATTAGGGAAGTGGGTTGAGGAAGTTAAGATTCTCCAGAGGGCACACTAACAGTCAAAATCTAGGGTCTTATATGGGTTGGCAAATGTGTGGGACCTCACTGAAAGACATAATTCTGGAAGCAGAAACCAGAAAGTATTGAGAACCTAGGTGGCAGCTCTTCTCTTCTGTTGGGTGACTGTTCTATGGGGACTTCTAGAATGAAAACATCTAGGAACTTGTCAAAGCAGAGATCTTTAGCATTTGGAAAATCATTGACAGTTTTGGACTGCATTTTCTCTGCCCTGTACTGATTGCTTGTCTACTTCCCACTGCTCCTTTTGTATATAATGCTGTCATTTTAGGTCCTATCCATACATTGCTCTGGCCTTTCTACATTCTTTCTTTGTTACTCTCTCATCCTGCATTTGAAAGTGTGTCTACTTTTCCTACCCCAGAGGGTCTTATGCCATTTGTCACTTTCATTCTTTTCCTTGTTCATTTGTTCCCCCTGTCATTACTTTATGTTCTGTCAGTGCAAATCACTGGTTCCCTGTCTCCATGGCTCATTCCATTGGTGTTCTCCAAGACCTGTTCTAAAAAGTATTAATGTTACGTGAGTGCACTGAGCATGTGAGTTATGTAAAATTCCTTCAAGTAGCCTCTAAAAGGTTGGTATGGAATGGAGTACACTTGGAAAACCTTCTTCTTTTTCTGCTTACAGGAAACTAATTATTGGTGAGCTACTTTGACAACAGCTGTAAGTTTGAAGTGTGATGTCTTCTGAGTATTTCCGTCATATAACTGATGGGAGCCACACGCCGCTGAAAAAGCTTAACCGTGGATTCTGCTGTCATGGCCAGGACAGGTATGTTAAACCACATTGTGCAACTGGCTTTTATTTGAAAGCCAGCTAAGATATTAACTTGGTGGTACTTATACAATTGTTCAGTGTCCCACTGGAAAGAGACAGTAGGATGAGTTAACGGCCTTGATACATATCTATGTTTTATGAACCTCTGTGTTCGTACAAACTTAAAAATTCTCCTAGTCACATTCTCCTAATGTTACTACAACTTTCCTTAGGAAGGGGAGTTAAAGCTTTAGGGAAACTGAGTATTGACCTTGTATCTGTGATGGGCAAAAGTGCAGCTCATCTGAATGCAAGTTTTGCCCCTCCTTCCTCTCTCTCTCTTGTTTTGATTTTCTTCCAGTTCTTCTCTCTTTAAGTGCTTTTTGTTGCATAGTCATAAGTACTGCAGCATCTGTCTCTGAAGTCAGATAATTACATGTAGTATGTAATATAGAACACAGAAAATCCTACTTCACTACAGTCAATAATTTCAGCAATAAAAAAAAAAGTCTAAGAAATCATGTTTAACTTTTATATAATATCACATAATTTTCTGTATTCATCATATTCAAAAGAATCTAGAAACTGCATAAGTAAGAATGAAAAATCACTGCGTTCAGAATCTTAGTTTTACAGATGATCCACCCCAGACATACCTTTTACCTTTGTAGGCAATTCATGTTGGGTACCAACATGCATAATAATTATAAACAATAAAAGTGGTGCAGCATGAAGAAAAGTCATGTGTCTTAAGCTGCATCTTCAGGCAAAATGCCAATGCATAAGTTACCTGCACCAGTTCATCCTTACCTCAGCTACGAATAATATTTTTGCATGGAGAGATCTTCTGATATATCATTTTCATAAACAGAAAACAGAGCTTAACATTAAAAAATATGAAATCCTTAGACAGTGTAAGATGACATAAGTCTATTAATTGCTAGCTAACGATAGCAATTTAAATCATCTGATATTCTTAGCAGCATATTAAAAAAGAAAAAGAAACGAAAATACCTCCTCCACAATTCAAATAGTATCTTGAGTTCTGTTAATTATATTTTGGGTAGAATTCTGCAACCACTAAACTTAAAAATAACTCTGGGTTTGTTTTGTTGGTTTCTGGTTTGATTTTTTTCTTTGTTTGGTTGGTTTTTGTTTTCATTTTTATGTTCTTGCCAGATCCAGTTTTATTTCAAATTGATGATTCTTGAAGAAACAGAAGTACAAACCACGCAACTGGTATTCTATTCCCCCAGAGCACAGAACTGGCCCTTGAGGGCCAGATGAGACCATACTTTCAAACGAAGCACCAAGCAAACTGTCCGCAGATATTATTCTATTTCCTGTTATATAGAACAGTTACCTCTTTTCCTACTGCTAGAGCCCAGCTTATGAGCCTGCCCTCAGTAAATTAAAGGAAAAAAACACTTTCTTCTGATGCCATTCCTCTGTATGCACTCATGTCTCCAAGGCTTAAGATCTAACAATCCTCTAACAACTTGGCCTGGAAAGATGAATAGCTTTTAAAACATTGTGTAGATTGTATTAATTGGGAAGGGAGTAATGGGTTTAAAATAACTGGAACATTTTTTAAACAGCTTGATTACAAGGATTATCACATACACGTTGAATTAGACAAATCCAGGGAATTGTGGATAATTTCTGCCTTTCCTGAGCATGCATTTAAAGTAAAGAAATGTAGAACAAAAAGCAAATATCACAACCTGTTTTAATCAAAGAAGTCTAGCAAGAAACAATCAATTAAAGAACAGTCTGATTCTCTGTGACATCAATGTATGAAAATCTGTTAGACGCCAGATTGTGTCTCAAGACACATATGATGAACTGAACAAAATGACCTGCTAATAGCTTTTACGGGTAATAAATGCATCATGTTATTGGTAATTCTGCAGATGGTAAATCAAGCTAATATCCAGGCTGAAACAAGCTACTTGTTAAATATACTTCAAAAATGTTCCTCCTTGTTATTCTATAATTGTATCACACAGAAAAATAAGATGATTGCTACTTATTTTTTTAAGCATTTTAAATTAAGATGTGTTTCAACATGCAGACATTTTAATTTTCAATTTCTTTAGAGAGAGCATTTTTCTAACTGATCTGAGCTTTTGAAGCACAGCATTTGTATTTAGATTAGCAGCCCTCTATAAACTGCTATATATAAATGTTCTCAGTTTCATTGTTTAACATGTATTTTGAAAGAGATTTCCTAGTGTCTAATGTAAATCTGAAGCTTCTATTCAGGCAGCAGGACTTTCTGTTGTACAAATGTAAGCCATTTCAAAATGTGCAATTTGTGATTTCTGGACTATGATATGTTGCAAAAGCTGAATTAATCAAACTGTAGAAAAAAAGACTTCAGGTCTTTTTTTTTTTTTTTTTTTGCAATATAACAAAATTATTCCATTTGTATACCTAAACAAGATAAATTCTGTAAAGAATGGGATTAATTTATGCACCAAATACCATATCTATCTAAGGAAGAAAAATTGTCAAAATTTTGGCTTGGAAAATATTGATGTAAGGTGTATGTCCCCATCTTGCTAAAAAGTGCCAAGTGAAAGAAAATAAGCAAACCCAAGCAACTTATTCCATCTCTTCATGATGAGAGTTTTACAGAATTCAGTTTTTAATAATAAAAAAGTAAAATAATTTTCCAGGTAGCAATTATTTAGTGCAGAAAAGCATCTACTAGCAATAATAAATTCTATGTTTGTGGCTATCTAATTCAGTATTTATCCACAACAAATTCGAACAGATGTTCAATGCTCAATTATTATACTATCTGTTAAAAAGTGTTTTTGACAGGCTAATTCATCAAGAAACTAGAAGAATATTGGAAAACATTAATAAAATTTGAAGGTGACACCTAAGCCTGTTAGATACTGCAAAACTATTCAGGCAGCTGAGAGTCACAGGTAGCAAAAAGCGAATATGATGAGGGAACAGAATCAGAAAGATTTGTATTGGGGAATCTTTTGAACACATTCCTTTGCCCAGATTCTTGTGAAAGCATGGTGGCCTTGACCCTACCTCAGTGCTTTAGTTCTACATTCCTGCCTCAGATCTAGACACATTAATAGCATCTTTTGTTACTTACCACTTACTATATTTGTTCTAGCTATATCTCCTCTCACAACTTCACACTTGAGCTAGTATGTCTTGTTTGAGTTTATAATGGGTCTTCTCAGCAATTTGGTACTGCTATCAAACTTGCAGAACTGTTGAGAAATGCTAAATAATAACAGTATCAAGGTTTTATTTAGATCTTAAAATTAATATGCTCAGCACATTCACGGTCTGTTGTGGTCATTTTCAGTGAATACTGAACTCAAGTTACTGGTGAAGAAGTTGGACTAAAGAGATTGTTAAATCTGTGCTATTAGGATGCAGAATATCCTCTTCCCAATATGGCAGGAAGGTTCTGGCTTAGGCGGAGTGAGAGACAGCAATGAAATGTTTGGCAGTCCTGCAGCAAGTGTGGTTTCTGGGAAAAAAAGAAAATAGATACTGGTCACCCGAGTGGGTGGAGTCCTGAATCATGAGGCCTTGCTTATACACCTTTGCTCACACTGACTGATGGGTCACTCAAGTTCATTCAAGTGGTGTTAGAACATTACTTTCAGAGCATGCAGAAGTATTCATAGCCAAAAGAGTTGCATGTTTTCCAGTCGTAGAAAAGGAAAAACATAATTTTAGTTTTCTGATTTTTGTAATATTTTAAATGTATGTATAACCTATATATATATAATATCTACCATATTAGTCAAAATAACAGGGCTCAGTCTTAGGACCAGTGCTCTTTAATGTTTTTATAAATGATCTGGATGCAGGAGTCAAATGTACATTGTTTGCCAATAATACTAAACTGCTGTGAACTCCTTCAAGGGTTCAGAGGCCTTACAGAGAAACAGATGGACTAGAAAACTGGGCAGTCAACAACCATATGAAATTTAACAAGAGCAAGTACAGGATTTTCCATCTGGGATGGGGAAATCATGTTTATACATACAAGGTGGGCAACAAGAGGCTGGAGAGCAGCCCTTCAGAAAATGATCTGGGGGTTTGGCTTGGTGGCAGGTTGAATATGAGCCAACATATTGCCTTTGGGCCTGGCAGTGCCTTGGGGTGCATCAAGGACAATATGGCTAGCCAGGTGATGGAGGTGACTGTCCCACTCTACGTTGCAATGGTGTAACCCCATCTTGAGTTTTGTATGCAGTTTTGGGCACCTCAATATAATGCCATAAAACTATTAGAGCCTGTCCAGAGGAGGGTGACCAAGATAGTGAAAGGATTTGAGGGCAAGACTTACAAGAAGTGGGTGAAGTCAGTTTGTTCAACTTAGAGAAGACTTCACGTCAGTCTGCAACTTCCTCAAAGGGGACAGTGAAGGGGGAGGTGATCTTTCTCAGGTGACCACAATAGGACAGGGGGAAATGGAATGAAGATGCATCAGGATGCATCTTGTCCTATTAGGACAAGATAGACATTGAGTTACTGGACCTTGTCCAAAGAAGAGCAACAAAACTGATGAAGGGCCTTGAACCCAAGTCTTATGAGGAGCAGCTGGGGGAACTAGAGAAGAGTCTAGAGAAGAGACACCTGAGAGGAGACCTTATTGCTCTTTACAATTACCTGAAAGGAGGTTTTGGTGAGGTGAGGGTTGATCTCTTCTCCCATGAAAACAGTAATAGGATGAGAAGAAATTGAGACGTCCTTAAACAGAGGTTACTTTCAAATTATGAATAATTCACTGTGAGATATTGTCACATGTCTGTCTGTAAGGACAACATGACTGTGAGAAAGCATACTGTGTTTCTCTATATGCTCTCTTCTGACTTATTTTTAAAGGTATTAGAATGTTAAAATGAAAATATATTATTTACTATACATACAAGACAACAGAATAGCATTACTGTTGTATGTCCTTCTAACCAACTCATCCAAAAGCTGGCTGGGGTGCCGAAGCTGACTTGGTGAACTGGTAAAGAAATTCCACATCAGTGGCTCTACCTCTGTCCTTCCCCTTTCATTCACCATCTTCTTGTTTCAAATGGATCAACAATTCTACTTTATATCTCCAAAGAAACTGTTTAGTATATTAAAATGGGCAATAACTGAATTTAAAATTGTAATGATAAAGTCACAAGTTACTGGGACCGTGCTTCCCCTCAGTCATAGAAATTGTATGAGAATTTCTACCTGAGATGCAGTTGGTACCAGCTTTGAAAGGGACTTGGCTCTCAGCAAAATACTCCTAAGTCATGGGCATTTCATCATTGTCCCTTTGACTTCTGACACAGTGCCCATGCTTAGGTTGTTTTATTATGGTAAATACTGAAAAAAAAATCCACAAGTGAAGACATGGTTTTTCAGCAGACGTCCTCTCCAACATTTTTATTTTAATATAGTATAGTAGTTGCCAGAGACACTGTGCAGATGCAAAATATACCTGTTACTGCCTAAAAGAGCTTAAAAATACTTAAGAGTATTAACAACTAACATGGAAAGATCCATCTTTCAAATTCATCTGAAAAAATGTAGAGTAACCTCTATAAGACTGTTTCACCTCAGAGTGAGGTCTCTCAGTCCTCAGACTAGAAAATATATGTACTGAGAAAAGATGCACAAACCAAAAAGGTGTAGCTGAGAGATGGCTGGAATGTCTGTGGCAGGATTCAGTTCTGAACACATATTTCACATTTCTCCTTCACAAGGAATGTCATACAGAAATTTTCTACAACCACCTTTGTCTTTAAAAACAATCTTTTTCTTCCAGTCACAACTTATGAAGGGTAGGTGGCCCTATGAGATATTTTTCCCAGATCCTTTTCATTTTGCTCTTTTTCTTTTAAAATAACTGAAAAATCTGTGTTTAAAAGCAAGAACTAGTTTTCATCGTGTAATAGCTGGTGTTGCAGGCCTTATGGTTGTCCATTTTCTGGATGGTCAGGAACCCAATAACTTAGGAACAACTCAAAGAACTTAACTTTAAAGCTTGTTCTCTGGATGAGCAGAAGAGGGAAATCATGTGCTGTATATCCTGAGAAATTCTATTTTTTATAGTAAAATTTATTTGAAATTAAGTGTATGATGTAAGTTTAAATATTGGTCTAAATTCTAAATTATCGTCTCTTGGTACATATTTAGTGAGAACGGAAAAAGTCTTAAATGGCTTAAAAATGGCTTTGAAGCATTATGTAGAAGCAGATATAATTTATAAATGATGGGATATTGATGGTTTCCTTCTACATTTAGCATTAGTCTAAATGTAAAGCTAAAATGAAAGTGTCTCACTCCAGAAATTTACAACACATATGTGTGCCTACAAGTTTACTTAATTAAGTATTCATTTTGGGATTCTTCATGTTTCTGTAATATTTTAAAATTCAGAACAGTAAATGTATTTTGACAGCAACTTTGTTATCTAGAATTCATTCCTTTGCATTTTTTATTTTAGATTTTATTTTCTAAGCCCTGGCTAAATTACTGGCTTATTTGTTCTCCTTACTGACATTGTATAATCCACCTGGCTTTGGGGAAAAAAAACCCTACAGCTCATGAATGAAATAGCCTTAAATTTAAGAGGAAGAAATATCTTACAGGTAAACTATCCCAGCTGAAATCCTGCGGTGTAGGAGCTTAAGTACCTGACTCCCATACCTATGTCAAGGATAGCAGAAACAGCAGAAAAAAATGTACAGTTGCCTTAGACCTGGAGTAAATCATGATTTTAAATTATTCTGTTATGGAGGAGTTATACTGTGGGCTATTTTGCTCCTGGCAAGAGTTGTATGGAATAGTTTGTATTTAATAAAAATGTGGGCAACAAACTAGATAGGTTTAAAGAAAACAAAAAATTGGTGAGTTTTTCTACATGGCACATGAATGGTTGCCCGTGTTGCTTTCTGTGCAAAATAAAGAGAAGAACAAAATTAAAAAACAATAAAAGAGAGAGAGGAATTTTGAACTGTTAAACTTCAAAGTTCTCCTGACCAGTCTGGACTGGAAGGTGATAGTGCCTATAGATTTCGTATACCAGTGCAGCACAAGTCACTTTTGTTGAAAAAAAAAAGGGAGTTGGTCAAAATAACTGACAAGAGAAACTGTTAGATGAGCTCTTCCAAATTCCAGATATTATTTATTTTAAAGTCATCTTATTCTTTCTGATAATTGTATGTGATATATATTGCTTGGTAATAGGAAAAGTCATTCATTTCTAAGCAGCAGGCAGCCATTTTCCATGATGATAAAGATGTGACTGTTTCATTCTAACTAGTGGGTATCCACATCTAAATCCTGATAGTAACAAAACCAGAATAACAAAGAAAATTATGCTTATGAGCCAGACATCTAGAACTTTAAACTCTTCTTAAATGTCCCTACAATATCCCTTTGTGGAGGAGCAAGGGCAAAAAATGGAAGGCATAAAATAAAGAACATTGGACCTAACTTTTCTATTTTTAAAATTCGTTTTAGAGCCTGGTTAAGAAAAGTGCTTAAGAGCATGGGTAACTTTATGCAGGCAAGTAATACTTTATTTCCCACAGACTATGTACATCTTCAAGCTTATTTTGCTGAATGGAAGCATAGAGAAAAAAATATTATTTAAGTCCAAGAGTGAATAACATAAGAAGAATAATCTTCTAATAGTCAAGTGTTACACACTTAAGTTTATTTTTGACACTTGATAAAACACCTTTGTTAAAAAACTTTTGGGGTTTAGAAGGAAGGGGCTGGTGGGAGCAGAGATGGATATTGCTTTAAAGCCAAGGTCAGTGTTAAACTTCTCTGATGAATTTGACCTTTTAAGTTGAGCAGTTGTAGGAAAGATTAACCATTCTTTTTCCTGCCTTTGTCCAGCTGAAATGGCATCCCTCACAAACACAGACAAGGAGAGAAGAAGAAATTAGCAAGCAAATTATTTTTTGTACAAATTCCTAGACAGTCCCCAGACACTAAGCAGTGAACACAATGTAAGGGTTAGAACTTGGCCCAAGAAGGGTTTTTTTTCCCTTCTCTCATGCCTGAGGTTTTTCTTCTAGGAAATCTATCTTTCAGTGTACTGCAATTGAACTACTCTCATACTCCGTTTTGGCCTCCTGATACATGCAAAGTGTTACCTCATAGAACTGGCAGACTGATTCAGTTCTGCACCCCCTTAATTCACAACCTATAGTGCCTGTAGATTGGCAAAACCAACCTCCTCCTCCCCTGCTTAAAAAATGAAAGTGAAACAGCTTTTTCCAAACACTTTTACTTTGTGTTGTTGAACGTAGTTTACAAATGTCTGATAATAAAGCAAAAGAGAGAAATTAAATATTTTCATTTTTAGTGTGCTGGTATGTTGACTGTACACCTTTGACAGCAATTTAAGAATGTCGGGTTTTCCTTTCTATGTAGCTGTTTTGCTTTAACAACACAGCCCAAAAAAAAAAGGTTGTTTGGAAACACACAGTGTCAAGCTGCTTAGAGTGGCTTTAGAAAACACACATGGAAACCAACTCCCACCCCATGCCAAACCTCTCTTTTAAGCCAGTGTTGAACATTATTCTCTACCAATAACACATATTTCCAAATAAACCTATTCCTGCCAGCTCTTGCTGCTTTATCACAAGTCTTACAGTATTTAATGCTGTACTTGAAGCACCAGCTGCTGGACATAAGTGATAACAAGAGAGTCTCACCTTTCATTTAAAAATGTGCATTTTTCCAGCTTTCATGGCTGTGGAGAACAGCTCAAAAATATCACCCAGGAAAAAAGAAAAAATTGGAAAAAGAGAAAAAATATCATTTCATGCAAATCTTCATATTTCTTAGTGTCAAGTCTCACATTATTGTAAAACTAAAATTGTAATGAGTAAATAAGCACCACTCAGTTTAGATTCTCTGTTTAGCAGGGAGATGAAAACACCCAAATAATGGTGTCCAGGTTAGTGTGTTGACAACCAGCAGGGTATAGATATTTTTTCAGCTCTGTCACTGATTATCCTTTATTGGAAGACAGAAGTCCCAGGACTGTTAAAAATATATACTGATAAAACATAAAATTATTGCTTGATTGCCACCATTTATGCAAAACCACTTACACAATGCAAATTTTGAATCTCCTTTCCCATATAGCAATTAATGTTGGGCAGTAGAGGATATCGTGCAGTTCTTACATTGCAAAAACAGCTTTGACAACATTGTCTAGTGGTCTACTGTTCTTAATTACACAAAAAGCATCCTCTTTCTCCCATGCTAAAAGCTAAACAAGAGTATAACTGCTTATGTAAGCTTAATTAGACTCCAGCACTAATGCTGAATTCCATCTTTGAATAATTCCAACCTTTTATGCAAGTTCAAAAAAAAGAAAATTGTAGAAGTACCTTACTAGAATTGGAGATGTGTTTAAGCAAGTTCCCTCTAAACTCTGAAAAAATCCAGGACTCTTTTTTAAGTAATTTTTTTTCCTTTAAATTTGAAACTGAAGCCATTTCATCAAAAATAACTCACCTTATCCCAAGGAGAAAAGAGGAGAATTATGATAACTCATATGTCTTTGGAAGAGCTTTACCTGCTGTGATAAGCCTATTTGACTACATGGCTGCAAGAACAGTGACATTTTGACATCAATTCCCATAAGGATATCTCTTCCAAAGATTTGGTTTTCTTTATGATTTAATTCAGTTTCCCTATAATGGAACTCCTTATGTCTAGATATTGCCTCTTCAGCTTCCTTTCTAATGGCCCTGGTTTACTTCCGCATATGACCATTGTCCAACCTGATATGGGTTGGACCCAGCTAAGGCTGGTCGATGAATGATAATTCCTCTGGGAAAAGCAACAGAACAACACAGGATGACAAAAGCTCACTGGCATCTTTCAATTTTTCAAAAGTGAAAAAAACCCCAAAAACACTTCAGTAAAATTCTCCTGAAAACTACTAAGCCACATTGTAATAATGTGTAAAAGTGCTAGACTGCAGATGTATGCATAGGTCAGATATTGTCTGGTCCTTTTCAGACAGTGTTTATGATCAGAATCACTGAAAGGGGACCTTGCTGCATTGTCCCTTCTTTTCTAGATAATTACCTTTTTAAAAAAATTTATTATATATGAGACATCTCAAGTGAAAGCACACACTTCACAGTTTATGCTTTAATGTTGCATTTATCTCCAAAAGCCAGATTTATTTAGGCCGAGAAATATATTCCAGTGAAATCAGTGAATAAAAATACAGCTACCATATATATATTTTGTATGTCTCTATCATGGGTTACCAATATCTCAAGCTGAGACAAGGACCTCTATCTGTTACATTTTCTGATGCTGAAAAATTTGCTATCTAAGACAAGGTAGGATGAAATCAACTGGAATTGTAGTCAGTAGGAATACCTCATAGAATAATATATTACTTGACATGAGTAATGGTGGCGGAACACACCCTATGGGAATTGCACAGCTAAAAATTGGCACATTAAGTTGAAATACTCCCAATCCCCTCCCCAGTAGTATTTCCTGATCCAGAGTTGTCAGTGCAAATACAGCCTGACCTTCTGTTATTCCTTCTATTGACTCCTGGGCATTGATGGCTTTTTTTTTAAAAATTTGTTTTTCAAGTGAAAATTCAGTTCATGAAATATTCTTTCAGGTTATCCTCCTTGAGTCTAAGTCACACATCCACTTCCTTTGGCAAAGAGAAACCTTTTGTAAGGAATTTGTGTACCTTTGCCCTGTAGGAAAAAGATACATTTTAAACCAATTTCTCAAGGGTTTCATAACCCTGATACTTTGCTAAGTGAGACAGCCATACCCAGGTTATTCAATGGTACCTCAGAAGATGATGGATGGGAATTGCAGGAATATTGTAGGCTGTAACATTCTTTTCAGATATCAGGGAGGAAAAATACATCTTGCTATTGTACCATTGGAAAGTGATCAAGCGGGAAAAAACTATTTGGTGTTACATTAATACTGTATGAAAATTTCTTTCAATACTTGGAAAAGATTTTGTTGGAAGAACAGATGGGTACACACTACCCAGTTTCATTGCCATAGAATTATTTCTACTAACAGTGAAAGGATTATTTGGAACCGTGAGCAAATTGCAGTTCCACTCTTGTGACGTTTATTTTCAATGAAAGGTGATAAAGAAAAAATGAGCAACAATGAAATATCCGTTCCAAATTTAGGTGATGGAGAAATAGTTTCTAGTGCTGCATACAAGAATTATGCAGAGTGATTTATGAAGCTGTGAGATGATAGGGACTGGCAGAAACTTTCGACACTGTTTCACAGCAGACTAAATCAGGCAAGAGAGCAAGAGTTAGATAAAGATGTACATTGCAAAACTATTTCTTAGATTTCTCCTACTAGACTTCTACCCCATATGTGCCACAGATTGTGCCAGCTTCTAGGAAGTTGAAAATGCCCTGTTTTAGCCCATGATAGTATTCTAAAGAGAGAGAGGTGTATGATGTATTGCTCTTCCAAATATTTCTTATTTTCAGTGGGATAAAATATTAAGTATCTTTTTAATTTTAATGCCAGACAGTTTATTTTTTAATATTTGTATGGTTTTGGAAAATATTGTTTTGGCAACCTGAATAATCCCCTACTGACTTAGTGGAGATGATTCAGTTTTTTCTGAAGTTCCTTACTGTGTGTTCTCTTGTTCTGAATAGAATATATAATCCTGCTTCGATTTCCTTGTGATGATGCTACTACTGATTTCATGACAATAAACAGCAATATTTAGTCCTCTTGTATCCTTCCTAAATTTCTTTTTAATGCTTACATGATTTTTAAAGTTTTTAACCTTTCATTTCCTTTGTTTTTCTCCATATGTATTTTTATACTCTCATTTACTATAGTATTTTCCCAAAGTAGACCACAGTAGGATTTAACTTGGGACTAGGCACCTACATCACACACAGACAAAATGTTCTTTTTTATTTACATTTTTGCTGTCTTGATAAACTTTCATGTGTATTGCATTTGCTATTTATGTTTATTTATTTTGCCATATTTAGAAATAAAGGGTAGAGCAAAACTACAGACAGTAGACCTGACTTGTAATCAGTGTTTTGAGACTTTAATTTTGAATTCTCAAAAAGTTAGATAATTATTAGAATTTTTTCTACGAAGTAACTGTACCACAGATTAACTTTCACTTCTGTTTTTCTCCTCCTTCTTCCACTGAGACAGGCTCCTTAGAAGAGGAAAGACAGATGTAAACTGCAAAGTCTGAAACCTTGAATATGGCATTAGTTCAGGTACATGCTTGGGACCGATACTGTAGGTAATTTTCTGTTCTCCAGGTGAGACTTTTGATGTGGCCAGGCACAACAAAATTTTTGCAGTTCTAATCTCATTTTTAGGCATGCATGCATTCTGAAAAGCAGATTAGGGAGTTATTAATAGCAGATATTACAATAAGATTTTTTCTTAATGTTATTGTCATCATCATAGTGATCAACATCTTTTGGTTTTCAAATTGGCAGCAAAATAAAAAATATATATTTTGGAATATTTCATTTATAGCTTTAAATTCCTTAGTGTGGCAAATGTCCAAGGAAAAAAAATGGTTTTCCTTCCCTTAAAATACGCTTTATTTCACATCAACAATTTGTCAGAGGTTCTGTTGAAACATTATATCCTATATTCGAATCCTCTCTCGAGAATAATTGTTTGCTTTAGGGTCTTCAAACAGTAATTTCAGGATCTCTGCAGGCAAGGCTGTTTACAGAAAGACATGAGAATCATTTGGTCACTGTTGAAGACCTGTAGCACCACTGCAGGGACAGACAGTGCTACAGTCAGCAGTTGCGTCATGAGTCGGTAAATATAAAAAAAATAACAGCTATAGTAATTTACTATCAGTAGTAATTTTATAATGTGTGAATTGACTAGCAGGGGTTCTTTCAGTAATTTATTGATTTTTAATATTCCTTGAAATACAGACATTAGAGGTATGTATAGTATAAGAACAAGACTGAACTGCTAGTCCTTTTGGAAAAATGAGTATGGATGTAGCTTTTCCTAAGGAGTAAGATGCTACAGTGCATGAGAATAATAACACTGAATTTAGAATGTGTATGTATCAGTGGGATAGTACAAAAATCCTTACAAAATTCTGATAAACTTAATGGAAATGTTTATAGACAGTTAAAAACAAATATACCCCTGGGCAGCATAAGTACAAATTCTTCGAGGCTAGAGGAAGTATCCCAGATCTAGAGCTTCTGACTGTGCCTAATGAGTCAAATATTAAATTAATGTTTGACTGGTCCATGAGCAAATACAGTACAACATTACCAAAACAAAGGCATTCCCTTCACCAGATAGAATTTTGCATCTTTCAGGGCAACTTTCTTGAACTGAAAAAAAGCAACAAGAAGGTAAAAAAAAATTATCAAAATATACTTCTGCCACAGTGCATTTCAAGGTAAGAAACATTTTGTTTCATATATACCTTCCTCATTTCCAAATTCCTTCTTAGAAAAAAAAGATAATGTTGTGATGGGGCACAACTGAGAAAAACAATATAATTGGTGATATTAGCTTCAGCCTTTCAATAATTGCATGGATTTGACTGCACTTCCAATGGCTAGATTGTTTGTTATCATAATTTAAGATGAGGAAGTCTTATAGTAAAACTTGCAAATTTTTCTTGCTAATCTCCTCGAGATGTATTAAAATGTATAAATTCAAAGCATTTTATTAGAAATTAAACCTTCTTCAACATGACTGTCCCCATCAGGTGCTAGAGAAAGTAATTAAAAATGTTTAAGAAAACTGATTTAAACTTGTTCATCATACTGATAGAAGCAGACTCCATCTACTATTCTTGTCCTATTCAATGCCCTATTCCATGTGGTTATCAGTCATTCATTATACACAGGGTACAAATTGCATTCTTTAGATGGAATGGAATCAACTGAAATGCCTTTAAGAAAGATTTTACTTTGTAAATTGTAGGGTTCAAACAATGCAAGTTCAAAAAAAGGCTTACCACTTAAAAAGTTTCCAATGCAATATAGCACGATGTGTCTTGCAAATCATGGGATGGAGTTTAAGAAGAAAATGGGAGGGTGAGGTAGAATGACTAAACCAGTGGATTGGATGGGTCTTGTGAAACTGCAAATCATGTGTTAGAAAAAGTGCAACAACTCTGGTTCAAATTTCACCCTTGAATATAGCCAACCTCATTTACATCTATGCACACAGATCTGATGGCAGAAATGGGCTGCAAGTCATAACTTAAGCTCTTGCTAAAATAAAGACAGATTTTGCTAGTCTACCTGCACTCAAGCAATTGAAATTTTTTCACAAAACAGTAAAACTCTGATACTTAAAGCCAACATCCTGGTGTTCTGAGAAAACAAACAATGTCTTACTTGCATAACTATGATGCTCAAAGCTTTGAGTTGCTGATGGAAAAAATATGGTTAGATTTTAATTTAACTCAGAGAAACCTGGGCCTGTACACTACACATAACTGTTCTCTTGGGCATGCTTGGTAATAAAGCCAAGACTAATTTTGGATTCCAATTTGTTTAAAAGCTTAAATAGGAAGCCACTTACTCTATTTGCTTATTCTTTGACAGCATAACCATTCACTGATCTTCCTAAGAAACTATCTCTGTGCAAGTCAAATGAGGGACCTTCCTTCCTTCCTTCCTTCCTTCCTTCCTTCCTTCCTTCCTTCCTTCCTTCCTTCCTTCCTTCCTTCCTTCCTTCCTTCCTTCCTTCCTTCCTTCCTTCCTTCCTTCCTTCCTTCCTTCCTTCCTTCCTTCCTTCCTTCCTTCCTTCCTTCCTTCCTTCCTTCCTTCCTTCCTTCCTTCCTTCCTTCCTTCCTTCCTTCCTTCCTTCCTTCCTTCCTTCCTTCCTTCCTTCCTTCCTTCCTTCCTTCCTTCCTTCCTTCCTTCCTTCCTTCCTTCCTTCCTTCCTTCCTTCCTTCCTTCCTTCCTTCCTTCCTTCCTTCCTTCCTTCCTTCCTTCCTTCCTTCCTTCCTTCCTTCCTTCCTTCCTTCCTTCCTTCCTTCCTTCCTTCCTTCCTTCCTTCCTTCCTTCCTTCCTTCCTTCCTTCCTTCCTTCCTTCCTTCCTTCCTTCCTTCCTTCCTTCCTTCCTTCCTTCCTTCCTTCCTTCCTTCCTTCCTTCCTTCTCCCTAAATTTTTTGTTGATACATACATCCACTTATTAGTGACTTAGAGCAAATTCTTCTTTCCTTGACAGATGCTTAACTCAGTAAAAGTTTGCAGTGGAGATAGTCTGTGATTCTTCAGAAAAACATCTGATATCTTGCCCCTCAGTTCAAGAAGGACAGGGAAGTGCTTGAAAGAGTCCTAGCGCAGAGCTACTAAGATGATTAAGGGAGTGGAACATCTCCCTTATGAGGAAAGGCTGAGGGAGCTGGGTCTCTTTAGTTTGGAGAAAAGGAGACTGAGGGGTGACCTCATCAATGTTTTCAAATATGTAAGGGGTGAGTGTCAGGGAGATGGAGTTAGGCTCTTCTCAGTGGTGACCAGTGATAGGACAAGGGGTAATGGGTGTAAATTGGAGCATAGGAGGTTCAAGTTGAATATTCAAAAAAATTTTTTTACTGTAAGGGTGACAGAGCCCTGGAACAGTCACCTGAACCCAAAGAATACATTCAGTCTCAACAGTCTTTCCCAAAAGGGTAAATCTTTGCTATTGTGGTAACAGGATAAGTTAATCTAGGCCTATATGTGGCCTATCCACAGTTATAATATGTGGGTACTCTTAAATTAATGGACAGAGTATTTTTTTTTTCACGTTTTACATCTTGTTCATTAAACAAATATTGTTGTTCATATTGCATTTTGCAGTGCTTCATAAAACGCAGGTAAACTCACCTAATGTTTGAGAATCAGCATGATCTCCTGGCCAATAATACAATTTTTTTTTAAATGACAGTGGAACATATCATTGTCAGTTAACAGTTGTTATTACTTGGGCCATTCATTGTTAGTAGTTAAACTTAAAAAGAAATAATGACATTGTCCTAAATTTCTGATTAGGAAATGGCAGTCTGAATTTAGGCTAACAGAACAGGCTAGGGAGCAGAGGCACATGCTTCCCTGTGACTTTGCTATAATATTGTTGCAGGATCACAAAGATAGAACTATTTCTTTACAAATATTGCAAGCTAAGAAATATGGCAAAATTCTAATCAAGTAATTGGGTAGTTAAGTGAATATTTAGTCATAGATTCTATTACCTACCATTTACATTCCACTGGTAGCATACCCTTTAATGTTATTTTGGTTGTCAGTAGTATTATCACCAGCTTTCAGAACAGCACTGTCAGTAATAGAATAAGGCATTTATCTTGCATAAAGAAGTTCAAATGGGTAGACCATGATTGCAGAAGTCTGTCAGAGGATGACTTTAATGAGATCCATATGGTCGCCATATGATGCTACAATGTTTTTCATTCTATCTCTAGAATCCACAAAATTTCATAAATTAATTTCTCCTTTTGCCAGACTCCTCAAGTTAAAAAAATACCTTTATCAAACTTGGTCTAAATGCAACAGTTCTCATAGCAAGAAAGCTTGACTATGTGACTTTATAGGCACAATAATGCCCTCATATCATGTATATGTGTAAACATATCAGAAACAGCAAATATTTCTGTTCTGGTGGAATCATATGTACAAATTTGTGGTACATAATCCTTTTAAAATATTTATTTCCAATTTTATGTGTATAATGGAACTAATAAATACATATAAATTCCTGGAAAGAGGCTAGAGATTTAAGGCAAAAATACATAAAAAATAATTTTTTTGATTGTACTAATGCTCAGTGATCTCTGTAAAGGGTCATGATCTATTTGCACAGAGAAATACATAAGCATATAAGGAAATATTCTTTATTACAAAAAGTTTACAGATTCATATTATAAGCTATCTCTAAAACTGGTGGTTGTAATATAACAGAAAATCACTCAAGTATACATCTGTGTATGTAAGCATATATATTTACACATATATATGAAACATTTTGAAATATACTACATTCTCATCTGTGAGTGTCAATATATATTTATTCATACTCCTAATATATAACCTTGTATTCAGTTTAAAATAAATTATATCTAATTCTTCTCAGCTGGTCTCCTAATGAGTTAAAATCTTGCATAAAGCATTAAGTTATCCTTTATTGAGAGGTGCCAAAATACAGAACTTGTACTGGTTTTAGATTAAAGTGTTTCACCTAAGTGAGATGCCATGAAGCAAGGATAAAGATAGCGTGGGGAAAAGCAAGCAGGATCAGCATAATTCTTAAAACAGCAAGGCAAAAATGGTGTATTAAGAGACAAAACAGAGGTAAAGTGTAGACCTGTGATGGGTTCAAACATGAGAATAAGTAACATTAATTTGATAACTTAAATTGGTATTTCTTTCACTTCAAGTAGGAAGCTCAAGCAATCAATTAGCCACAGATGACTTCACTTCTTTATTGCATGACGTTTAACAGTACTCTTCTTTTGTCAGAGCACTTTATTATATATGAAAAGAATCAAATGTCCAACAGAAATTACTGTTTTGATTTTATTTCTTGTTAATCATAATCTCAATGGCATTTTTATGCCAATTAGTTTGATAAATCATAATCTGAATTAATGAAAAGCAACAGATTTTGTTTAAAACCTGAAATTATAATATATGATTTATCCTGTCAGGTTCACTATTATCACATTATTTAGCTATGGCCTCAGTATTCTTTTGGCTCTTTTTCATCTGAAAGGTTCTTCTGTGAACTGTCGATTCAGGACTTTCACTCTAGTACCTTTATCAAGATTGCTAATGATAAAAAAAAAAAATTAATTTTAAAAACACAAGTTTATGAAAAAATTTCTTAGTAATATAAAAGTTTTCAGCAAATTATTCAGTGTTTTATTTTGTGAACTACATAAAGAAATATTTAATCTCCATAGACTTTTGTAGAGCTATGCCAGATTTGTCAAGGAAATGTTTAACACCCTAATTTATTCTGCCTTCCATTCTACAAGTCTTGCTTATTTTAAAACTATTGACTTTTGCAGAAAATCTTGCTCCAGATTGCAAGGAAACAAAATGCACTTGGAAAAAAATATCCAAACTTAGTTGTCTGACATCTGGCACCTCAGTGAGTGGCTTAATCTCAGGCACATGGAAATAAACAGGTTTAATTTCTTGGAGAGTAAGTTTACTCCATGAATATTCTGATTTTTTAAAATATCAAATAATTTAAAATCCCATCTAACTCAGTGCCCCTGAAAATTAGCTGCATTTGCTGATTTTCTTATTGTATTTTGTTTATTTTTCAACAGCAAAATTTTAATAACACAACCCACTTCTCCTTAATCTTAGTATTTTTGTTAGCTACTGCACCTAATTAGAAAGGTGATATGTAATAAAGCATCATATCATAAAAGTGTAGCTTCTATATTAAAAAAAAAGGTTAACAATCTAATGAAAATGCATCAATAAATTTTGAAGTCCCATCATTGCCAATTCGACAAGAAGCAAGGAATGAATACCCTAGATTGGTTCATAAACTGTTAATATGTTGAGATCTGCATTTTCTCTTATGTATTCCCAAACTTGTTGTGCCCTTTGGAAAAGAAAATAATTGTTTTTGACATTATTTGACTGACTTGATTCAAGCAGGCTGTAATTACAGTGATGATCAAGTTTCCATAGACTGCTTGAATTCAAGCAGGAATACAACATGTGGAAACATGATGGCTAATCACAAACAGATACACTACACAGATTTTTTCCCCTAATTCTCATTCTATGCTTCACTGAAGTTACTTCAAATTTACAACTGTGTAAAGGTGAAAAAACATAGCAACAGCATAATTACCACTGGAAAAAGGCAGCTGGTAGCAGTGACAGAGAATTTGTCACTGTTTAAATACTGTTTAAGCTTACAAAAAAGTACTTGCATATGTCTTGATCAGTACAGAATGTTTTCTAATTCTTATTTAAGAAAAGAAAGGGGGAAAAAACCCCAAGTAACCAGCAACAACAACAAAAACCCATTGCAGAAGTAAAACAAGGCCTCTTTTCTCCTGTGAGTCATTGTGAGACTTTTGGAGGGCAAGACACAAAGCATGAAGAAAATCTTTGCAGGAGTGTTGTTTGATTCTTCATGTCTAGTCAATGTAGTTTTCAGGGACTCAACGAAATAGTTAAGGGAGAACCTTTTTTAAGAAACTAGAGGTGAGGAGGAAAAGAAACAGTAATCCAAAAGGAGAGGGGGTGAAGCAGGCTTTATGACAAATAAATAAAACCTTGTCCCATTTAAAGATGAAAATAGGATGACAGCAGGAACAGATTCCAAATCATAATTTTCAGAGACCAGGAAAAAAAAATTATATCCAATTGCTATGATGCTTCCTAAAATTTTGTTCTAGCAGCAGCAGGAGCACAGAAGAAGGTAGAAGACAGGAGAGAAGAAAAATATTTAATTTTGAAAAATAAAAGTAGTGGTCATGCAGGCTGGGAGGCAATTGGAAATTATAAAAGTAATGATTGGATCTTTAGAATTGTAATTGACAGTCTTGATGAGGCCTTTACTGGATATTTAACTGCTGCTGGCCAATTGTGTTTTCTTTGAATCCAAAGTAGGGAATAATAACAATTCAGGTACCATCAGTAGTGGGATCGACTTATTAACAATGAATTTACTTGGCTAACCACACATGAATGTCAAACAGAAAGCAGATTTATTATTATGCAGAAATAGTTTATATATGCTGTTGTTATTATTTGTCTCTCATTATCCCTGATAGCTTGATCACAAGCTATTCCTTATGACAGGTGTTGTACAAAGAAAACTTAAAGGTGCAAAAAAATGACCAGAAGATGAATCATGTATTTGTACTTTAAGTCGGAAAGCAAAACAAAGTCTTCTGCTTATTTTTATTTTAAAAGATATTGATATTTAAAGTAGAGGATTTCTCTCCTAAAGAATTATGACACATTTTGATTCCTGATGTAATTTTTTAATTGTAGTGCAGCTAATTTTAGCTCCATTAAGTGTGAGTGTAGCTAAATTTTTGCTCCCAGATCCTAGTTACATGTAAGTTTATAGGAGAGAAGGGAAGAATAGTATTGATCAAATTAGGATCAAAGTAGCTTGTCATGAATTAGCTTCAATGCATGCAAATATATTTTCTTCCTAAAAAGCTCTGAATTCACCATTCGAGACAAGAACTTACAGGAGTAGATCCCACTTCAGTTGACAGAAAATATGATCAAATGTTTTGTCAAGTGTCTTTTCTGATTATTATCTTTAATTTGTTAAAGCCTTTTTTCTTTTTTTTCATAAGCAAATTTTATTTTTTAGGATGTAAATTTTTCTTTGGAATTCAAGATTTCTGAATTCTGTCCAATATAATTTATATCCTGTAAGTCTGTTCACTTTGATAATGAAGGAAAAAAGAGTATAAAATAAAACTTTGTTGTATTTTCTTTGATAAAAGAGTTCTTTTGATCCTTATATTACATTGAATTTGGTTTAAGGTCATTGAAGTCAATTACATCTTTCATAAGCTAACAAACCCTGCAAAAATACACACAGTTTCACAGTACTGTTTTTTAGTTTATTATAACTAATGGTTTTGTAGATTGTGACTGATAGATAAGTCAAATGAGCAGCTATTGTTGCAAGTCCACCCATCTCTTTGCTTGGATCCCTCAGTGATGTAAATATTTGTTATTTTTTTGTGTGAGCGGCTCATTCTTAGGATCATGGCACAAGATCATAAAACAAGAAGCTTCAGTGAAATTCAGGTTTCACATGTACTGTCACTGAATTTCAACAACACTGTGATGAACATACCTTGTAAAATGCTTCTTACTGATGTACGTGTGTATTTTTGTCAACCATATATGCATTCTTCTAGGCTGCATATTCTGTCCCTTTCCAGGCTGTAGCACAAGTTTCAGGAAACCTAAATGTAAGTTTTTGGGAAGAATACCATCAATAACAAAACCAACCATAGGATGTATGGGCACTGTCCAGACTGCTGGTGCCAGTGGTTCTGAAGTGCTCTTCTTTATTCTGCAGTAACCACTCTGCTCTTGGTCTTGCTTTCACAGAGACCGTCACGGGAGCGAAGGGCTCTCACATGAACAAGTGAAGATTTAGAGGAAACTGTTTGCATTTCTTTTATAAACCTTCTGCAGGTACAGATTTAGCTTTTAATATTTCCTGACGTTATGCAGAAAAGTTTCCTTTGTCATATGAATCATTTCTTTCTTCCTATTCCCTACTTAGTCTGAACTTTGGTTCTCTGTGCTTTTATGGAAATGCTGTGGCTTTGCTCTTCCTAGTTACGACACTCTTTGAAATGTTGCCGTTTCAAAGTTCATTATATAGCTGGAAAGTAAGACATACACAAAGGTGTTGAAGAACTAACTCTGCTCAGATTTATCATACCTTTGATTGACTGGGGAAATGACTTTCAGTTGACATCTGAGCCAACAAGTTAGCTGAAATAAAATTTTGCTTAATACCTTTGCATCAATAATCTAGGCACAGCATCATTGATTGCAAAAGTCTGATCAATAGAGTATTACTGACTGCCTAGCTGTAACTTTGCCAGAGTTTTTTGTTAATTCTGCTGATGACCTTCGTACCACTGCTTTTCAGGTTCACCATTTTTCCCCTTTGAAATTCAATTTGCTCCATTTGTTATTATTTAAGGAATTTACGCATCCAATTGATTTCATTCTACCTGGTACAATATGAGTTTAGGATATAAAAGTTTGTGTATGCTTGGGACAAAGCTTCTGTAGCCCCAGATTAGAATCTTACAGAGAAACTTCACCTTGGGGAAGACATAATCCATGGGAATTAAAAAGGGGAATATAAATAATTAATTTTGACCCTGTAGATACTGTGGCATTTTCTTCTTGAGATTTACATTCAGCATAGATGAAGTAGCAAGTAAAAAGGGGAATAATAATCTCAACCAGTTCCAGATTGTTATAATTCAAGAATAAGAAAACAGAAACAATGAAAAGTATTCCAAATCCTAAGTAATCACTTAAATGGGAACCCTTCATCACAAGAGAGAAACTCTTTACATTGTGATTCATTTCAGCCCTTGTTTCTGTCTTTGTGACATCCTTGTGTCATCTCCATGTGATGTGATTATCACCATGTGGCTATCTCCATTCACATTTTGATGGAACAAAGCAACTATTTATTTGAAAGTTATTTAGCAGTTTGGGATTGCCTCACTCAGTGTTCCCTCAGAATATATAGTGATTCCCTTATGCACAGACAAGATGGAATGCAATGTTTAGGTGTATTTGTCTTATCTAACTGTGTTGAGAAAAATGCATTGCTGTTTTGCTACTACTCTGATATAAATTCCTGGGGTATGTTATCATTATAATGAATATATTAAAAGCAAAATATGCTAAAACGCATCCATTTTTCCCTTTTAACACTTTACTGCTTGTAGAACATACATGCCACCTAGCTCTATATAAACGTCCAATGTGTGGAATGAGATCCTGTGCTAGATGTGTGGACCGTGTAATGTAGCTTCCAAGTCTCCATGTAAAGCTCTTCAGAGGTCAAAGGAGGTCCAAGAAGTTAAAAAAACTGCCTCACTAAAATGAGGACAGCCTTAATGATGTAATTTTTCTCCTTGACATCCTATGAAGAGTCCACTCAGCATTAAAATGTCTTCCGTAGTCAAGGGATCGTCCCACCATTGGATATAACAATTTAACTGCATAACACAAAATGTCTTTAATATTTAGTCTGGGCCAGACCTTCCTGGCAAAAGGGTATCATATTACTCTGTTAATCTGCTTGACCTTGATTTTAGAGTGAGATGAAGGCATCTGTATTCCATTTAACTGACTAAAGAAAATGTCACGTCTTGGGAGATGGCCAGATTTGCCCACCTTCCCACCTATCCAAGCACTGCCTAAGTGCAAAAGGCAAATAAACTTGAGAGTATTAAAGTTTGCATGATTCAGGCTTGAAGGTACATGTGCACTAGAACTGTTTATAAGTAAATTCAGTATGGAGAGATGCCATTCAGGTTAATGTTAATATTATGTTTGAAAATAGGCAGTGACATCAATGAAACTTGCTAAATGTATATAGGGTATTAGATAATGATACTAGCTCCAAGACAATATTCATTCTTACTTATGTGAATACATCAAAATATATGCTACTCAAACCATTTTAAGTTAAGGGCTAGAGAGCTGCCATAAACAGACAATTATTAGCAACATCATATATTAACCCATAAATAACAAAATTTTAAAAACCATACCTGTACAGATTTTAAATACTATGTTGATATTTCTCAAAATTATTTGTTTACTGTAATATAGACAGAAATCTAAATTAATGTCGTGCTGTCCAACTTACATTTTTCCAGAAATATTTAAATTAAAACAAACCCCTTATATGTTCAGTAGAATAACCAGACCATCTTTAAGTATCCAATTAAATATAAACTGTTATTGTATTCACTCATAAGGTGAGACAACTGGTAAATGTAGTTAAAGCTTGGTGTTCAAAGTCAGAAGAAAATGCATAACGCTAGAACTGTGAATCACCTGATTAGAGAATTAAATGCCTCCTGTTGAACTAAAATTTGGAAACAGATCTATAGAAACAGGTAATTTGTAAAATACTAGGTTAAAGATGAACATATTACTAAGACCTTGATAATTTACATGATGTGTTTAGTATTGTACTTCATCTGTTCTTAAAAATTACACAGCTATTTTTGAGGCTAAATTTACGGTATCTTTCAGATATATAGTTATGTTTGCTATTTGAAATAAAATAGAAAGCTAAAACCCCCAAAACAGATGGAAGGTTGTACCTCAAAAAGATTTGTACTGTGTCTTCAGAACATGCTCTCTCAGGGTAGTGACTTTGGAAAATTCCTCAAAATTTGGAAACGGTTAAAATATTTTTTTATGTAGGGATATGATAATATTTTACATACCTCTGGTCACTGTGCTGGCATAGTAAATGAAAGCATAGTAATACCATTTTGTTGATCATTTAAGCAGTGCAAGCCATGTCTAATTTATCGAATTTTATTATATCTACTTAATGCCTGGTTAGAAACATAAATAGAATTTAGCAAGTCCTGGGAAGAGTGGATGGTGTAAGGCTCCCCTCTACCAAAGCATTATTTGGTTTTAATTATGGAACATATTTTAGTTCTGTGTAGTAGTAAAAAAATAGAGTCTGTGGGAATTATTCTTAGCATAACTTGTTCTAAATGCTGGATTATAATGGGGTGTGATGCCTACTGTTACATGGTCTTTTTTTATTCTACCTTGTTACCTTTTTTTTCACATTTAACTTCAGGATACGCAGTATTCAAAAAGTCCTGCTGAAGTCAATAGATAAATAAGACATGGTCTACATAAGACATACATACAGTTCCAGGAGCTGACTCTAATTTCTTGAAAGCTTCGTAATGCTGCTTCCTGGGCCTGCCATTTCATTAGTTATTCATCATCATAATGACTGTATTTATTATTACTGCTAAAAATAGGTAATGATGGCAGTATTTCATCTAATGGATTCACTTTGTCCCTGCTTGAAAATGTTTATCTGTCACTTACAGTAGGTTTGCAAGACTACAATATTATCTTAGTAAAGCTGTTTGTGCTTTTAATTTTATCTTACCTGGAGTATCATAAGCTTTTTTTTCTTTTTTTTTTTTAATAGAAATAGTAAAATCATATTTCTGTTTGGCTTAAATAAGAGTAAATATATATGTGTCATTTGAAGATTTGTCTCTAAATACTATTTAAATTAATGTAATGGATTAAAATTTTGTTATCAGATTCTGTCTAGGCTTAGTATTCCTGTGTTTCTTTGGTCCTCTGTTGTTTCATTAGTAGGATTAAAAAAAAAAATCTGTTTTTGGATAGAAATGTATTACCAAGATCTGTTAATAAGCCTCTATGGTATACATTATAGAAAAAGATTATGAAACCCTTCAATTTGAGGTTTGGTGGTCTGAACATGTTATTTACATATTTAAATGTAAATAACTTTTTATAAGACTTGTGAACAGCGAAAGGGCTTGGTTTAAATGTTTTGTTTTAAAAATTATTACTTACACACCAAAACAAATGCTTATTCTTCTGATCTTGTTATTTCACATTTTTTTCAGTAGCTGTGGAGCTAATTCTCTTCTCTGAGAAACAAGTTGCCATGTTCTCAGAAAATCCAGGTTGCACATTGAAAATTAATTCATTAGAATACTTCTGTAATTTAGTTTTCTGAAACATTATAGCACCTCCATTCCTACCTTTGCTTCTGCCTCTCTCTGAGAGCTAGAGAGCTGTTAAAAGTTCCTTAGATTCCTGGAGTGATGAATTTGCTTCTTCATGATAGATCCTTGTGAAATAGTCTTAAACATAATTCTCAGCATACATGCTGAAGAAGGAACATATTTAGGGGAAAATACTCCAGTTCTGTGGTCTGAGCCATGTATATGTTTATACAACTTGAATCTATAGGTAGGCCAACTAGTCTTAACTATGCTAAGAACCCATTTAGTCTACAGACATGTCATGACATAGAACTGATTTAAAGCTTTGGCTAAATGTGAACTAAAATAGGCAAACTGAGAATGTCCAACATGTTCTGTGATCCATTGGCATATCTGCTCCTCCAGGGTAAGGGAATGGTTACCTTAGTGTGGCTGTTAACACATGTGAGTAGTACTACACATGAATGAAATGGTTTTACCTGTAGGAACATGCATCTCTTTCTTTTGCAGTTTACCACAATTCATAGATTCATGAACTAGGGGCATTTCTCTATCACAGGTGGGATTTATGTAAACCACCCTAACAAATAAATAAATAAATGAAATCAAAGAATCATTGCCTGTCTCCTGTTAAAATGACATGTCAATGACATGATCCCCACTGTGAATGAAAAATATAATAGATATTAATAATTAACACTGGGTCACACCTATTTATCTAACATTAAAGAGTAACTTTACAAATGATTTTACAAGCTGTATGCTTGTGCCAAAAATACATATCAGAAATATACGAACAATGACCAGTGTAGGTGGCAAAGTTTAAATCTTCAAATGCTCTCCAAAGGTATCCTGCTTTGGACTCTGTATAAGACTTAGTACAGATCTATGGCTGAGTTCTGGAAACCACAGATGTCCTTCAGACTTTACTTCAGCAGAGCTCTCACAGGATTCTATGAGAATCTGGCCTGCAAGAGAACTGGAGTGTATGTATTTTCCCCACAGGATAGGTAGAGGGCTTCTTGAAACTGGGAGTGCTGATCTAATGGAGGTTTCTACCTCAGTTTGAGAATCTGAGTCTCTTTTGTCCAGAGATCACAGCTATAGCAAACTGTCTTCCAGTTCTGTATGTTCCCATAAATAATGCTATCTGCTTCTCTTTTTGATGCATAAATGGTCAATTGAGATTTGATTTCTTCATGTTTGAGAGTCACAATCACATTCCAGTGCCTCATGAAATAAAATGTTATATGAATACAGATAAAATATATTGTAACTGGAACTTAGGTTTTAAAAAGAAGGTCAGCATTTACAGAACTCCTGGAATGTTAAACAGGTTCATCTTTTGAATCGTGCTTTTAAAGACCTATTATAGGAGATATTCAATATCTCTCTCTCTATATATAGATATGTTATTTTTAAAAAAAATTATATAAGAATAGAGTAACTGAAAAAGATAGCTAAATGCTGTGATCACCAGATATCAGATTCATCTAAACCAGAAAAAATACTGTGAGAGCTTGGGCTCACCCATGGATAGCTTGAAAACTCACTTTTGGATATTGAGCTGCATGTTTGCAATGTCTTTGGGGAACTTGATTATTTGATTTATTCAGAAAAATTATCTTGTGAGATAACCTTTATCATCATATTTGTAACTTCCAGTTTTCAGGCTATTGACTGGCTAATGCAGGACCTGTTGACCTCAATAGCTCTTCATTGTCCAGAACTGTCTTCGTTCAGATTTGGAAGCTATACACAAATAGAAAATTTGTCTAAGTTTCATTTTCAGTATATCTACATTTAAGTATTTAGAGAAGTTATTGCAAGGTAAACTAGGGTGTAAACTTTAGCATTGCTACATTTCTGAGATTATTGTAAATATCTATACTGTAGCCTAAACTAAATGGCATATAATGTGATTTAGTTTACCTCTCAGTGTAACTATTGAGAGGGTGAAAATTTGGAAAAGTAGTTCTGAAGGAAATACCTCCCCTGGGGGCTAACAGTATGAATAGAAAGTCGTATAACTTGATGTTAGCTTTCAATACTCTTATTTTGGATTTTTATGTGGGTTACTCACCTGCTGGTTGTTTTTTGTCTTTTACCACTTCTCATATCCGAATGAAGAAACTTGAATGAAAAGGTGTGTTACAGCTACCGTTTCTATTTCCAGGGCTAAAATTTACTACTTTAATTAATTTACTTTTTTGTAATAATAGTGATAATTCTTTATGATTCCTAAATACTTCATTCCTTCATTTGGAGTAATTTGCCTTTGTTATATTGAGAGATTATTCATAGACATTATGTATAGCTCCCCGTAAAGGTAAGAGTATTGATTTTGTTGCTGTGTGATGCAAATGCTGTGTACTAAAGTGAATGGGCTGCATAAATATACAGTAGAAAGACCAAATATACTTTCAAAGTAAAACCTCACAGGAAATGTCAATGAACAGTGGAAGAAATTTGCTGGGTTTTGCTGCTTTAATAGATAAATGGAGAAGCCACAGAAGTCTCAGTTTATTTTTCCTCTCCATGTCAGCTCTGGGAGCCTGTAATGCATTCAGCATTTGGAATGAAATTGGAAGAAACTGAATGTGGCTTTACAAAATCTGGATAATTACTGTATCACAAATAATTTCAAGTTGAATATTCGAAAAAATTTTTTTACTGTTAGGGTGACAGAGCCCTGGAACAGGCTGCCCAGGGGGGTCGTGGAGTCTCCTTCACTGGAGACATTCAAAACCCGCTTGGACACGTTCCTGCACGATGTACTCTAGGTGGCCCTGCTCTGGCAGGGGGGGTTGGACTAGATGATCTTTCGAGGTCCCTTCTAACCCCTAGGATTCTAATGAAGTAATATGCAAGAGACATCTATTTCTAATTTCTAGACAGTGGAGTTAAAGTGATACGTAACAAGATTAGTGTGGGTAGTACAGAAAAGACTTCAGCTACATCTACATAAAGAAGTAAAGCAATGCAATAGGGATGGGCTTACAAGGCAATGAGGTGAGACAGAGAACTCAGTGTCCACCCTATATATTTCAGGATGTTTGTTTTGTACTTGCCCTGGTCTGGTCTCAAGGACTGAGCACCCATTAGCAAGTGGAGCACAGTGTCTGAGTACCTGTAGGGTGTGTTCACATTTGGTGTCAAACAAAATTTGGTTAATACACTTTGCAATGCAAAATGTAGACGGGTGAGGATGATCAACTTATGTTCTTCAAAAGCAGACTCTTGACTCTTTCTGGTATTTATATCGTGTGGGGGTTTGGCACCTAAAGAGAGGGCATTGCCAGTTGTCTCCAGAGAGAATGATTCAGCAGCTGTTTATCCTTTACAAGAGGGGTTAGTATTCTGCAGAGGGTCTAAAAAGAAGGCATCCAAGCCATTATTTTTGTTCAACCTTTGGCTTCAAGAAAGACAATCAGCAGGAGAAAAAGAAATATAATAATAAAGCAACATCTCATAGCACACCTCAAGTATTTTGGACTTGCCAACAATCCTTCTGAAGCCTGGGTCTGAAGGAAATGTTGATGTTTCTGATATTTGGGTTTTCTCCTTTCTGTCCTCTTTGAACCTTCCTGTTTCTAAACACTTCAAGAATGAAGATGCAGCAAGTTCATGAACGTATCACAATATACTGCCTTCTGAGTAACTTTCTGCAAACTTTCCAGATCCTGTCTTTATAGATGATTTCCTTTTATTCCCTAATTTTTTGCCTTTGCCCTCCCTCTCATCACTTTAGTTAGAAGCCTTGGACTGGAGAGATAGAATGATTAGCAGCGACTCCCATGTTCACAACCAACAAACCAGAGAACCTCAGTGTGTTTCAAAAAAAAAAAAACTGATGGTAAGGCAGGATTTTTTTTTTTTTTTTTTTTTTTGGTTTTGTATTACTCACAGCTGAGTGCATAATTCCTCCAGAATAGCTTTTCTGATGAAAAAGTCAGTGTGGGAATTGGTGAAGATGCTATGAGAATGGCAACACCACAAGGTTAGCTTTTTTCCTTGCTTGTGTAATATTTTAAGCTATTATTCAGAAAATTAAATTCTTCCTAAGCATGCCTTTCCATGGTAAGTTATCTCACCGCATCTTGAAGTGTTGTTTCCACTGGTTAAGACAGAGTAGCTAATCAACTTTTGCTTGTTCTCCCCTCTAAATGACAATTTAGCTAGACCTTAAGCTAATACTGCAAAAAAAAAGAAGCCTGCACTTGCATCATCGAGCTTGCTGGCAGCTTTGTGTCTGCCCTAGCGTTATCTATTTTATTGCACGTAAACAACATCTACCTTAAATAATAGAACTAAATTAACCACTCATAATTTCTCTTCCTTTTAGCTACTGCTTTCTTATTTTCTTTTTCTACTCTTTTAAACACCTCCATCATACCACAGGACCTTTCTCATACAGACTGTGGGATAACAATTTTCATCCTGAGCTTTCTTTTGTGTGCAACACTGTAGGTAAGGTACAGATCAGACCTGAGCTTTAAGCTCTTGCCTTGAATTTGAAGTCTTGAGTGTCTAAAACTTGGTCCAAGTCTGGTTCTTCCAATCCTTTGACTCAGTACTGTCAATCCTATCTCAGCACAGGGCTAGTGTCTTTCTATATGATACATTACTATTAGATGAATAAGCAAGTGGAAAGTTACAGGATGCTTATTTCTGATTTTTTTTTATCTTCCAATTTATAAACAATGGTTCCCTTTGGCACTTGGTTTTCAACCTCAGAAATATTCTTCTCTCTCTACAAAAGCTATTAAATGCATGCTCAAGCAATAAACAGTTGAAGTCCTTGGTGAAATTTTGAATTGTTAGAAAGGTGCTGAAAATTAGGAATAAGATTTCTACTTTTGCCTATGCAAAAGGAGATGCAAACTTGTCTTTACTGATTGTTAAGAAAACTAACAATGCCCTCTTTGCCTATCTTCTTCCCCAAGCCACTCTTGAATCTTTCTGGTTGCATATTCATGGGTATTTGAGTTCAGTCAGTGACATGTCAATCACCTGAAGAAGAGCAATGAGTAGTGTTGACTGTGGAACAGTACATTGATGATTTTGAGCATGAGTTACTTCATACAAAAGTTTTCTGCATTGACTTCCACAAGCCAGTCTCTTTCCAAGCTCACTTCTTACACATGATGCTTATTTTATAGCTATGGTTCCACAATGTATGTCCTACTTCAAATCTCAACAATATAAATTTGGTTCAGATTTCTTTCTGTTAATTATTTGGACCATGGTTCAAAATTCACAACTCTGTAAGCTTTTCATCTTACTAAGAAAGAGCTGCGCTTTTGAGTCCTGTATTTACAGTGTGCTCACACTGTGTTTACAATCTACATGCGGGATTCATGATTATAGCTTTAGTGCATCATTTAAGCTGGACCACAGTTTTTAGGTTCTTTTGACCTTCCTTAAAAATACTGGTTGCAATCTGATTTCAAGCTTTTGTAAAGAAACTAGATATACTTTTTTTTTTTTTTTTTTTTTTTTTTTTAAATCTGGTTGCTTTCTGTAGTTTTCTACAGAAGGTTGCTTTCTGTAAACCTCTTTGTTAGTCCAAAATGTCCTCCTCAGCTGTATTTTCTCTGTCCAAACATATGGCATTGAAAGTCATGACTGTTGAGTGACTTCACTACTTAGCTTGCTGTTTTCAGCAATATTTCCCCTAGGCAATACAATATGGTTGATATTGTATGGCCTTTTCTTGGGCCAATATTTTTACAGATCTAATGAAGGAGTTCTGTCCTTGAAAAAAATTAACCTGGCAAGAAATGACTTGTTTGTTGTGTTCTCTTATAGTAGCTATGACGAATGAAGAGCCAGTGAAGTGTTGACAAGTTCTTAGTCACTGCTTGCTGCCTTGATTTGGTGTAATAGTGCAAGCAGAAAGTCACCCTATGCTTTAGCTTCTTGTTTTGCTCTGTCTGTAAATATATTGCAACATTACTGATACTGGGATGGCTACCCATTAAAAAATAATGCTGTAAAGATGGCATCCTAGCCAATCTTGGCACTGCACATTGAAAACAAATAAATGCACAGACTGAAAAATAGCCAAGTCAGTAATAGGGATAAATCACCTATAGAGCAGCATACTGAACGAGTAAAGTAAATAAAGTTTCTTGGGTCTTTTCTTTCTTTATAAATGGTAGTGCAAATCTGATCTAGTGCAAATGAGTAGCGAGATACAGTAGTGTTATCTCTGACTAATAATTTTTCTACTGTGTTGGGTTTTTTTGTTTGTTGTGTGGGTTTTTTTATTATGTCAACTGAAAATCCTACCTTGGTGTTGAATAACAACACAAGCTAAGCTGCTAGGATTACACCCATCCTCCTTCTTTTCTATGGCATTCTTTTTTCCATATTCCATCCAAAATTCAGTTTAGTAAATATATTTTTGTTTGGAACAACCTTGTCAGCAAGGAGACTACAGTTCACCCCATGCTTTACCTAGACAAGATGCGAGATACTGAGCAGAACTGGAATATGTTTTGTAAGTGGCGTATCTAATAGACTTGCTTTTTATCTCTGATGTAAAATGTATAGTTCAGATGTTACTACCCAACCACCTTGGCATCCACTCTAAGCTTTTTGTTCTGGTCTATGCATTTTATTTGCAGAAACACCCTTTTCCCTTCTATTTATGCATTTTTTAAAAAACTTTCATATCAATATGGTTTAATTCTTTTTACGTTACTGATATTACTTCAGCAATATCATAACTCTTTCTGCTATGCATTTAGTCTTTTGCCATGTCAGAGTTCAGTCTTCTGGGACGCTTTGGTTTTTTTTTTATCTCTCAAAACAGTTCCTTCCCCCAACAAACTACAGCGAGGACACAAGCATTTTATTATTCACTCACTCTATAATTCACTGTCCAAAACAAAATAAATGTAGAATCTACATAAAGAATGTATTCCTTTTCAATGTACATTAAGAGCTCTTGTACAGTATTGAAAGAGTGATCAATTGCTGATATGCAACCCCCATAAAAATGAGCAAGTACTGGGATACACTCTGGCCATTCACCTAAGATAATGATCAAGCTGTGGTATAGTAAACGCATTCTGCATCCATCCATGGAATGTCATGCTTTTTGTATAATACAAAAGGGAATGATCAAATATAGAGATACAAAAATACTGCCAGTACCACCCAGGCTGAAGATGATGGTATACAAGGATCCTGACCAAATAGTCTTTAACAAGTACATCAGTAAATTGAGCAGCTGCTCAAGTGACGTCTTCAGTTACATGGACCAAATACTATTCTATATAGGATTAAGCTTGAATATTGTTCTAAATGTCTTCTTTTGGGTTTTTTTTCTGGTTATGATTTTCAAATTGGCTTTCTAATTTTGCCTGCTTTAGTATTTATCCCCTGTACTCTAAATCTCACAGTCTTTTATTCTCTGTCTGATCTTCCAGCATCCTGTATACTCTTCTTGCTAAAATTTTTTCTCTCACATAAATTGATTATTCATTTTGAAAGAAAAAGATGGAGGAAACATAAAACACACAAGCACACTGCTACTGATTCTCCCACTACTTTTAAAGCTTGCTTTAGGTTTTTTTAATATGGTTTCCCAACCAAAAATATTCTAATTTTAAAGGTTTTGCTGTTTTTACCTGATTTTGCTGAATATCTGCTATTCATTTGTGGAAATGTGAAGAGAAACTGATAGGTAAAATCCATTTAGTCTTTAAAAGACATGATGAGTGAGTGGGTGACTTCAATATGAACTAGGAACATCATTGTTTCAGAGCCTATTCTAACAGCGTGAAAATGTTGCAAGTATATTGCCTGATTTTGATTAGAATCCATTTTAAGCTTTAAATAAAAAACCAGCATATTCCTCAGTTTACTCTATGTTGGAAGCAGTCACACTGGTCTTGTGCACCAGTGTGTCACCAAGCAGGAATCCTGTCAGGCTAGAAAACAGGCTTTTCATAAAGCTCTGCCAGCTCCCTTTTTGGTCCTCCTGTTTCGTGTCATGGCCCCAGGGAATGCAATGCATCTGGGTATTTTAAAAGTGCTCAGTAGTAGTTCAACTCCTCTCTGCCTGATATTGGTAAAAATATTACTGATGATTTCAACATAAACTGATTTAATCTAGGAGGTTGAGAATAAAATCTTATGGCATTTTGCCAGTGAAGTTTGAGGCTGAGAAAGAACTGAGCACAAAGTTGCCACTTACATAATCTAGCCAAAAAAGCTGTAGTATAGTGACCACTTTTTGCATGTCTGTGAAATATCATGCATATGGAGTTTAGTTTGGGACTTGGATTTGAGAGGAAGGTTTTTCAAATCCCTCTAAGTAGCCTCAAAACAGAAATAGAAACGTGGAAAGACTGAAGATTCTGAAACCCTGAGCTCTGAAGAGGATACACATAAAAAGGATTATGATAAATAAAATAATGAATGATATAGAGAATGTAAATTAGCCTATCTCTTTGTCCTTCATTCTAGTAAATGAGCATTTTTACAAAATGTAGAGATATGGCAGAATGCATTTTCATAAGATATCACTGAGGCCAAGAACTCAGCAGGATCCTAAGAAAGAAAAAAGCATTTACATGGATAATGAAAATATCTACACTTTCAGTATTTCTTTTAAAAAAGTGTACAGCTCCTCATGTTTCATAGCATTAGCCAGATACTGAGAACGAGAAGAAACTTCCCCTATGGCCAAGTTATTTTTTAATTATTCACTTTGGGATTTCTCATATTTTCCACTAAGTCCTCTTTTACTGTCCACTCCAATTGCCAGCTCCACCAAACATGCTGCTTTTAACAAGATGGCTGCCTCTAGAGGTAGGTTTTCAAAATGCCAATTGAGATTACTCTCTTTAGTTTCAGGTGCCTTTTTTATTCAGACAGGATTGGATTAAGCAATTCTTATTACAACTAAACACCCTAACTTTTTATTTTAGAATCAGTAAGAGGTTTTTATCTATGTAAAATAGCAGTTGTACTAGAACTTCCGTTCTTTCTTTTACACTTAAAGGTGTTTTTTATATTTCAGAATGCTGACCTGCAAAAATGGCTGTGGTTGTTTTTTTCAATGCTGGTAGGTCTGAAAGGTGTAAAAATCTCTTATTTTCTTATGTAGGTATGTATACAAAATCTAGATAATTATAGCCATCTGGCTCGTTAAACAAGTAATTCAATGTTTTCCAAAAGATATCAGAGAAGCTCTATGCCAGTATTCAGACCTTCACAAGCAACCTTTTGGTAGTAAATGCATTTGTGAGATATCTTGCCACAGGAGTAAAAAGGTGGTTTCAGATGGAAAATGTTTCCAGTTTGAAGATTTCACAGGTTTTATTAAAAACAAAGGGTGGGGAAAAGTGATTTCTGGCACCATCTTAACATGTATTCTTTAAAGAGATCTCATGGAAATTTAAAACTATATGTACATTTTACAAACATTTAAATGAATGTTAGTGTCTAATCTCAAGTGCATTTGATTAAAAAATAGGACAATTTTGATGTTCCGTGTTCAATTATTAAGCAAAAATATTCAGTTATCAGATAGTTAATTAAGTGGAACTGACTGTATTCATTAAAATATTTGTTCCAAACAAATGTATTTAACATTCAGATATTATGCAGAATAGGTGACAATTGCATATCTCCATGGAGATCAATAATGGGATTCAGATCATTGTGTAAAGAGTCTGCAAGTTTAATGCAGAGAGAATGTCATTATTATTTCTCTCTTAATGATGGTCATTATGCGCAAACACTGATTGAATTCCATTTGTTACCTGCATTTGAGCTGAGAGGAATAATTACAATTTAAGTGTCTCCATTAAAATTCATAAAAGAATATGAATGCAAAAATTATACTTGAAACTGACAAAATATACTTTGAGGATATAAATTGTGTTTTCTGATAGGCCTCTTAAAAGTATTAAAAATAGCTTCATTTTAATAAGATGGCATATAAAGATCATGCATTATCATCACCTTTATGTTAATTCTCATAATACATGACTAATACTAAAAAGTGCAGAAATTAACTTTCAAAAGTAGAAATTAATGAAACAATAGAATACTTGTCATACAGCCTATTGGAATGGATACCTCTATATTTGGGTTATAGTCACCCACCTTCATAATACCCAGTTAACTCATCAGCTGCTGTATATTGCAGAGATAACACTGCTATGTTTTGTGTGACATGTTTCAATATGTTTTTTTACTAATTAAATGGGATATTATTAGTGCAACCATTTATTCAAGAAAAAAATTTACATGTGTTATGATTTACTGCATTGCACTGACTGCTCATTGTACCATGAGAGTGATTCAAGTGCTTACAACAAGTACTGAAGGGCCTGATC
The DNA here is from genome assembly GCF_003957555.1 of Calypte anna. Lineage (NCBI taxonomy): Eukaryota > Metazoa > Chordata > Aves > Apodiformes > Trochilidae > Calypte > Calypte anna. The sequence goes on along the minus strand of NC_044253.1, from coordinate 18,269,893 downwards.
CAGGATGGTGCTCAGCCTTTCAATAGTTCTTTGTGCCTCTTGACTTCTCACTGAGGTGCTTAGTCCTTTATAGGATTGGATCCTTCATCTATAATTATTAATAGCAAGAATACTCCTGAGGGAGTGCCTGATGACATATTTCCTGAAACAGTAAATGATAGCAGAAGACACTTTTTGCCATCTTTACATACTGTCTAAGAGATGACAGATTGTCTGGTGGCAGTAAGTTAGGAGCATGTTAGTATGAAACACTTCTACCTATTACATATTCCTGAGTAAATATGCAGGGTCCTTTTGATGGGACCTTGAAATTATTATTTTCATATTTACCAGTCTTTTTCTGAGTACAGTTTATTACCTATTGAGTACAGTCTATTAGCAATTTTAAGCAAGATTTTTGAATATATACAGACAAGTTGTTCTGGCTTTCCTTTTTATATGGGCAGTTCACTTTCTGGGATGAGCAGGTGATCTCTGGCTACTGGTGTTGAAACTGAATTTTGCATTCTTTGGCAGAGGTTGGTTGTAGTGGGGACTCAAGAAGCCTTTTGGCAGGTTACATGGGTTTTATCATATTATTATCCTTTAGGTTGACAGCAGAAATTCATTAATTAGATTATACGTGGATGTTCTGTCTTTCTGATTATTTGTCCCAGTTAAGAAATGAAGTCTTAAAAATAGTTGAAAAAGCTGTACAATCATAAAATACTCTGCTTAATGCTAATAAAAATTGAAATCAAAGGAAAAGCCAGGATATTTACAGCATTTCAATTTGTATTTTTTCCCTCTAATCTTTATCTGACACTTCAGTATTAAAATTAAAAAGGAGAGTCTAGAATTTTATAACTATTTAACACTTGGTTAAACTCTATCTAAGTATTTGTCACCAGGCAAATGTTGCCCTATTAAGAAAAATTTATGCTAAAATGGTTCTGATTAAGCAGCAGTCATTGCCATTTACAGTTGGTAGACTAAACAGTTTCCCTGGAAGATATCTCAATTAACTGACTGTCCAAAAGAAATGTGTCACTATTAAATGGTATTTGCTACACTATTATACTTTACTTTTTTTTGAGTGATGGGATTTAAAGTAAAACTTACACAGTTACTAAACAGTAAGAACTGCTTCATGTGTAGAGCTTTCATTCTTAGAAAAGACATGAACAAATCGTGCATACCACCTGATTTAAATTAAAATTCAGTGCTTAGCATTAATCAGAAACAACTGAATATGCATGATTATTGGCAGAGTAAGTTGGTAAAATTGGTTTTCCTGAACTGGGATGAGAGACGCAAAGGTGACAGTGCACATAAAGTAAGGAGTGAGTAAATAAGCTTTTTGTATCCATCCTAGAATCTGCTACCATGGAAAAATTGGATTCTGCAAACCAGTGAGTTCTTGCTGAATCAGTGGGCAGTTTCAAAGATCCATATCCTCTCTGCAGTGCCTCTTCTTCTGGACAGAATCCTAAAATGATTTTATAAGAATTCATTACAACTCAAAATCCTCACACTTTTGCTGCAACTTTATTAGGTTTTAAAGAACTTGTGATACAGCTAAAAAACATGCTATAAGAGTTAGTAGAACTTTGATAGATATAATAAGCAATTATTATGGGACTGACATTCTAAATGGGAAAAAGGACCTCTGTCCCTTTTAAAGAAATGTAGAATACTTACCTTATAGGAGTATAACTGTGCTTCACAGTCTAATATGAGAATTTGACCTAAGCTTTTGATTCTCTCAGCAGCTACTAATGGCAGTTCAGATCAACTGGTATTAAATCAAAAGTATAAAAAAGCATGGGGAAAATAGCTACCAATTGAATTTCTTAACTAGTTACTCCTGATTGACCTCACATTCTGCTGCTTGAACAGCTGTTTCTCAGGTATGCAAATCTCTTCTTGATTGTATACTTACGGGTAGGCTACTTCCTAAATCCTTAGGGGAGTAAAAGTCCTTTTCCACAAATGTTCAAGCCAATCAAACACTATGTTCTCCCATGTTTTATTTCTTGTTGCTCTGGCATGGCAGGAGAAGTTCAAGGCAACAATAATTGCCCTTATAATGCTTTTGGAACAATTCAATACATGTAAGTCAGGCAATCAGAAGTGGATGGTTTCAGAAATGAAAAATTGTACTTAATTGCTTTTTTAAAAAGGACTGAAAATTACTTTGTTAAAATCACGTCATACTGTGCTTCTAGAAGATGTGTTTTTTCCATGATAATTCTTTATTTTATAGTTGTGTGGTTCAGTCAATAAAAACTTGAGAAATACACTCAGTATACATTACAAGTGAATGCAAAAAATAGCACCCCAAAATTACAGAAAGAGATTGCCCTTTCTCTGGTCACTGCTCTTTTTAATGTTGAACAAACTGCAAACCAGAAAATGTTTCTATTTTCTTTGCATAAGCACTGATTCCTCTGTGTAAAAAACTGCAGAAACTGTAGGCTCATCCCCAGCTTTTGGAAAATAAACACAGTGGCATATACAAATAAACAAATTATTTTTTTCTTTTCAAAACCCAAATAAATCAAATTCTCAGTAAGGCTGATGGTAGTAAAATCTGGTGTAACATAAGAGTGTGTATTCAATATATTCTTTCTATTGAAAGCAAAATATTCTGCTGTAGATGAAAGTTGAGTCTTTACAATCCTTTCTCCTTTTTCACAGTAATTGTAGATGTGGTTGAGGCAGAATCAAATTTTCTCTAATTTAAGGCTATGCTCACCTAATATTTATCTTTACAATTTTTAAGTATCATAGAGCAGCTCTGCATCATATTATATACACTGGTTTTCTTGAAATAACTGAGTTGTAAAACTACAGGAAATGAGCATACAGAATACAAGAACTACTCTGCTCCTTGTAAGGTGTATGGTCACACAGTCTCACAATGATGTTTTAGATGTGTGTACTGACAATCATGACCACTGTTTAGCAAAATTTTTATGTAAGTCAAATGGTACAATTAGAATTTTTGCATGCTTTATATTGATACCAGGTAAAGAGACTTTCACATACTGCCTTTCTATTATTGATAGTGTAGTATTACTTTAGTCTGGGGTATTTTTGCCTTTTCTAACTGAAAGTAAAAGAACTGATTTGAACCTTTATTGCAAATAAAATACTCCCCTATCTTGCCAAATCAGAGTAGATTTTTTCTATATTTCATTTCACCGAGAAGAATCTGAAGATAAAATAAATGATCAAATAGTTCCACACTTCCTGGAGCTGCTTCTAGTAATGCTGTGCTCCTTTTGCTTTCCAGTTTTGTGGTATTCGTGCATGTGTTTAACATTATGTCCAATTTACACAGCATGTTAATGAATGATCCTGCATTAGGCCTAAGAGCTCCATACTTCTGTGGTTAGAAAACTGAGGCTCCATTCCAGCCATGGCTCTTGTACCTATGCATAAATGACATTAATTACACTGATTAGGTTTTAAACCCTGGCAATAACCAAATGGCAAGCAGAATCTGCACGATCACCTGGGCGTTTATGTACCTTGCTGTTAAGATGTGTTGTCTGTCAACAATTTATCAGTTGTAGACATTTAACTCACACTCACTTGAGCAGAATTAAGAGTGTTTACTTTCCTCATAAGAGGGCAGTCAGATATGTACCAATTTTGTTTTAACTGTGGAGAGCAGGGAGCTGGGAGCAGAGCGGGGAAGGGATCCAGGAAGGCCTAATCAATCACTGACAGATTACAGCTAAAGCCACTTCCATACCCATTAAAGCAGGACAAATGCAGAATTGCAACTGAACAACTTCTAGTTTTAAGCCAACAGTGGGACTTCCTAGTTATTTATCAAAGTCATTGCTGGTAAGCAGCATGCCTCACTGCTCGATTGTACTTCACAGCAGACAGAGCTGACTGAAGCTTCAGCCATGAAAGAAGTGTTTATGCCCTCAGCTGTGGTGCTGTCAGCCCTCTGGAATTTACTGTAAATCACACAGCTTTTATTGCAAGATTTAGTAGCTGATCCTCTGTGGGCTCTATTCACTGCAAGCTTGTTACTATTTGGATGTTAGCCTCAGTCCATAAAGGGACTTGCTACACATCATCAAACAGCAGCGGAAAACCAAAGGTTTCATTTTTCAATTTTCTAAACCCTAAACTCCTCAACAGTCATTGAATTTCATTGCAGAAAGTGGAAGTCTACTTTATTATGGTACTCAATTTCCCCAATGGAGTTATACACTTATAACATTACTTTTATTTCCAATGACAGGATCTGGCCATCTGTCCTGGCTGTAATTTCATAGCACACTCACCAGTTTTTATTTTAAGGGAATTTCTAGATATTACATTGAGCTTGTGACAAAATTGTAATGTAGATATAAAGGCCACAATAATGATAACTACATTCAGTGCTGCCTAACATCTTAACAAAGTAAATTTTTTTTCTATTCCAAGTATAGAGGTGTCTGGATAAGCTTCTAACACAATGGAACTGACAAATAGAAGGAAAAAAAAAAGTTTTGAAAAGCTGGAAAATACAAAAGGATAAGGGCTTTTAAGAGTGAGCCCCAGCCAGGACAGCATTATTCCACAGGCAGTATGTATTTTATCAAAAATGATAGCGTGCATCAGTTTTATCAGCGCCATTCCTACTAAGATCAAACGAGTGAATAAAGGGGAATGCTGAAATGTTTCTTTGTAATCAGTATTGTTATTCCCTGTGAGGCAGAGGGACCTGACAAGGCATTTAATTGTGTTTGTCACACAGTTTGCAGGGGAGGCCAGGCCTGCGCCTTCCACCTTGCTCAGGGGAAGCGCAGCCCAAGCCTCTTTCACGGCCTCACAGAGCCCAAGTGCTGGGGCTGGACGGGCTGCATGACCCTCTCTGGTTTTGCCCTTCACATCTCCAAGCACGCAGGGCTGCTGCCCGTCAGGCACCCTTTGGCATTTTGCTGTCCCAGGCATTTTTTTTTCCTGAGGGGCCTACAGGGTGGGTGTGAGGCCTCCCCACCCTGCAGTGTGGAGCAGGGGGCTGCCTCCTCCTGGGCATCTGGGCAATGCCTGTGGGTGATGAGGGGAGTGAAGGCAACCCCCGTGCTGTTATTTGTCTCTTGCCTGAATGAAATAATTCATAAATCAGGTCCAGCTCGCCTGAAGTGAAAGCAAGTTTTGTTACCGGCTTCAGTGAACAATGTTTCTTGCACTCCATTCACTCTCAAAATTGCACCATTTGTGCTTAATTTCAGCAGATACGTGGAGTCATTATTTTAATTGTCAGCTAAACCTGCTCTGGTTCCTATGTTAAGAAAAAGATTGAAATGGCCTTGCTCAGAGGAACAGCAAGAGATCTACATCTGCCACCGCTTTTATCAACACTCTCTCAGAAGGTGTCTGCAATCACTTTCAGATTTAAAAAACTTTTTCAGTAAAGAAAAGAAATAGCAAAGACATGTATTAAAAAGATAGTTTTAGTTTTTCTCAGTTTTGTAGTAAATTTTGCTTCATTATTACTTCGGTTTCACAGAGAGAAATATATACCTTTTTAATCCTAATCCTGGCAAATAAGACAAAAATGGAGCATTTGTTTCTTTTTAATGTATTATGTATCAGAGGTTTTAAGCAGATGCAACACTCCTTTTATAAGCTCATGCCTCAGTGTCATTCTCAGAAACCTTAAACAGGCCGTAAGAAGACCTATGTGGCTACATACACCAAGTGTGTATGATGTCCTGTGCATACATTTAGAAATAATATCATGGTCTTAAAGCAAAAAATATTTTGCCAAACTATTAATTTGCTTGCATTTCAAGGCCACAATCACCTCTCCCTGTTTGGTTTGGGGATTTTTTTCTTGTTTTATTTTTGTTTTGTTTTTATTTCAAAAAAATATTGATTTTGTGATTGCTGAATTTTTGCAGTTAACCCGGTAATCTTTACTACCACATTCATTCAAATGTTATGTTGGTGCATTTCAGTAAAAGTTTCAGCCAAAGGTGCTGGCAGAAGAAAGCCTGATAAGTCAGACCCAGGCACAAAAATAGGTGCAAATGCATTTCCTAACTGATTGTGTGCAGCTGCAGTATTAAGGCAGTGTAATGTTCTCAGTTAGTATACGCATGAGATTTGGGATATATACACTGCTGGGTGAGTACTTCTAGGAGACTCCCTAGAGTGCTATAATGTGCTGGAGCAAGCTGAAATACTATTTTGACCAGAGCTGCTGTGATCTGTGGTAGAAGCCCTCTCCACAACAGTGATACCTCTACCTGAAACAGCATCCTTTCCAGGATACTCTGAAGATATGAAATAATTTTTAATAAATTAATTCTCTGTATTTAAGCTAAAATTGTGCCTAATAGAGAGGTGATCTGTCTTCCATGTTGCACAGGCACCAAAATTATTTGCTTCCTACCTGTTTACAGCCTGAAGCTGAACTGCTTCATAGATGACTTGCACTCAAAATCTATATGGGGAGGAGCTGTACTGTCAAGATTTTTTCTGTTATTTAAAATAATTATTTTCTATTCAAGTTGTAAAGCTTTTTTTTTTTTTAATATATATATTCCTAGGTTATTTTTTCCTTAGCCTGAGCTATCTTTTCCATCCCACTACCCCCCCCCCCCCCCTTTTTTTTTTTTTAATTCATAGAATCATAGAATTAGCCGGGTTGGAAGGGACCTTTCATCCCTCCTGTGTTAATGAGCCTGTTTTACAGTTTTGATAACTGCTTACCCTTTGCTACTATTTCTAGATATTACAGAGTATGGTCTATAGACCTGGAATCTCCACTACAGAAAGGTGGAAAGATTGGTCAGGATGGAGAAAACATGCAGAGAAAATTCTACTCATTTCCAGATAGGTGTGAGTATAATCAAGTTTGTATATAGTTTGTGTATATTATGACTTGAATATTTTTCACAGCCCAGTAATCTTACTCCATAGTTCCTTTCCTCATGACCTGCATCTTGTGACCATCACTTCTTTCTTCTTAAACCTAACTGGACTAATTCTTCTCACGATAATAATTACCTAATAGGTTTCTAAAAGAAATGGCTTAGTAGTTTGTTCCAAAATTGTCAAAGACACTAACTAAACGGAAATTATTGTATCTCAAATTATCAAAATAGGAGTCCACAATAGAAGAATAATTTACCAATGTTGAAAGAATAGCCAATTTACTTTGACAACTTATTCCAAGCAATTTTGGTGCGTGGGGAGCAAGAATGGATACATAGTAATTACTGTGCATGAAATTTAAAAAAACTATATTCTTTCCATTTTTGTTTCTCTGAAAAAAATAGCTGCTATTTTAAAGTGAGTTTATTATTGGCAGTCCTAATTTATCAGTGTTCAAAACTTATATTTCCATAGGTTAGACAGACAGTTTTAACTCTTCTCAGTGTTTAGGAACTGTATGTCAGAGATCCCTTTGGGATTACTCATACTGTAAAGCACTTTGTGATCACATTTTGTGAGTTCTCTGTACATAAAGCCCCTCCAGCCTGTTCGCTGCTTTGCTGTGCATTGGTCCTAAGGGATGTAAACTCAAACAAAGGGTAGTCTTGAAATATAAAGATATTTTTAGCTTAGAGGAGAAATAAAACTGTGTATGGAAGGGCCAAATTCACCATTGTTGTAAGTGGATCCACAGTCATTTACTTCAGTGGATTTGTGCCAGTTTCTGCAAATGGATCAGTGTGTTTGGCTCTAGATGTGTAAAATAAATAATGGAAAGCATTTAAAATTATGCTTGTAGGAGTGCTGGACGTACAGGGGTTCTCCAACTTGTACTCTTTTCACTCTTTTCTATGAGGGTTTTATACAGTCTCAATAAATATGGGTTTTCTCTGTGCAAATGTCCTGGTTCCCAGGAGATTTACCTTTCCTAAGTGTATATAACAATAAATACTTCAATGAGTGAAGTTTCAGAAAAGGTATTCTAAACATCACCCTATTTAACCTTAAAAGTGTCAAATATACCAATTCAGGCCATTTTCCCAAGTAAACCAGGACAAATATGCAAGTATTAAAAAATCAGTATATTAGCTTTTAAAGTGGGTATAATGCCTGATTGTAATTGAAATGCTTATTATACTTAATTAGGTACAGAATAAAGTATTAATTTGTAACCATGTAGATACGAATACAAAGAATCTACAGAACTATGTAGCAGACCTAAGTCAAGCAAATAAAAAAGCAATGCAAGAATCTCCTTTTCTTCCATTTTTCTGAAAATTTTCTTACTTTTATGACAAGAAAGCAGGTTATTCTTCTGGTCAGGAATATTGCCACTGATTTCAAGGTAACATCTTCTGTTTTTTATTTGGCCTTAGATTTCTCCTTTCTTGGCTTTCAACCTGTAATCATTAGTATTATAACCGTTAAAGACAACAGCTTTTAGAAATACAAAGCGGTTGATGTTCTTTGTGTCTGATGCATGTCAGTACATTTTGGTACTTCTGGAAGAGGAAGGCTGTGCCGCAGCAAGGAAGCCACTGCCTCTGTCTTGTCCTCGCTGCTGCAGGGGACAGGGAATTTCCTGGCAGGGGAGCGGATGTGCCTCCCCGGAGGACAATTGGCTCTTCCTGGGGAAAGGGAGTTTTGAAATGAGGGGATAAGCTTGGAGGAAAACCCAGAAAACAGAACTTGGTCAACAGGGCAGACTGCTGAGAAAGGCAGGGAGCTAAAATCCAGTCAGTCCCTGGAGCCTGACAAAAAGGAGACTTCCTGGCCAAGGGGGGCTCTCTACAGTTTGCAGCTGAAAAGTACCAAGCCTAGAGGAGAGGATGCTTGTCAAAAGACTATGGCATACATAAAAGCATACTCCCTCCACAGGGAGGAGGTTGCTTTTAGGGTCTCATCACCAGTAGTATTGACTCCTGGCCTTCTCACAACCAAGGCTTGGGAACCTTCCCCTTCCAGGGCTTTCATCACCCTCCTGGTGCTTTGTGCCATCTTGAGTTCAATAGTGAGCTTGAGGTAAATCCATCACAAAACTCAAGCTGCTTCAGAGGGTTCAACATGTTCAGTGTGTTTTGAGTGCAGAGTTGATCAAATTACTGAGGTGTGAGTAACTATTCCTTGGTTAACAAGTGTTTGTGCAGTGACTTGTTTGACTTTTATTAGTAAACTGGAAGGATTTTTCAACCAGCTCATAAAACTATTTTGTATTGATTTGCCATAAACCTCTTGGTTCAGCTGCAAACTATTCTCTGTGACCATAAACTATCTCTAAATCTGCTCGTACTGTATGACAGATTACTTAACTAATGCCATGAGCTTTCCTTTCTATTTTTCTTAAAATATAAGAATTAAACTGTGTCCAGGTCATTGTGCATACAGGTGCCGGCCCAATAAATGTCCTTTAATCGTTTAATCAGCTATTAGCAAGCTTCTTCAAATTTACACTCATTTTAAGATCCTTTTACAGTGGTTACAGCTGCTTAACTGAGAATGTAGCCCCAAGCACCTGTGCCTGTACCATAAGTAAAAATAGGCGCAATGATTAGATCAATCAGACACCCGAGAATTAGCATGTACTTTGATGAACTGACCTGAAATTTAACCAGATTTTTTACTATCAATTGAATAGCTGCTGTATCAGGAGATTTTGACTCAAGCAAGTGCAAGACCATGGCTGCCAAAAGGCCAGTTTGCCTATTGCATCACTGGTGAATGGCATTCACTTTAGAGTTTTATAACAGTAAAATTGGCAAGCTATTTGCAATCAATGCTAAGCAATCTGACACAGATTCTAATTGAGCAACCTACTAGCTGCAGTACAGAAAAAAAATTTTTGATTTATTCTTTTAATGATACTGTTCATATTTTCCAATCGTGTTATTTTATCCTCTGCAGTATAATAATTGTAAATATAATAATTGTAAAAACTTGCTTCAAAATCAGTGGGTATATACCACTGAGAACATAAGTGAAAAATTCAGTAAAATATCAGCGGATGAGATACAGATGGTACATCCATCTTCAGTGCTCAGTAGTGCTCAGTGTCTAGTAGGAAAATTTTATTTTTTTTCTATATATCACACAAGAACCTGTGAGGCTTGTTGGTTTTTTTCCAGGAACTTGGTTTTGAATGTTATTTTCAATCTATGGCTTCCTGTATTACTTCTGTAGGAGTGAAATTTCTTAATCCATCAGCTCTCAGGTTGTACCCTATATTGTAGTCCCATGAGTACCAACCAGTGACTACTCTTGAATGTCCATGCATGGGCCCTCAGTTATCTTTTGAAGCCTGGAACAGTAGCTCTCATTAAAATGACCCCCAAGTAACTTTTCAGCATACCAAATTAAAAACAAGGGGTCTACACCCACGTCCACATACCAAAGTTTCCCTGGTTTTCCACAATTTCTTTAGCACCACCTCATTCTTCCCATCTGAGCCAGGAGGAAGAACTTGCTTTGCTCTACAAAGTCTGTTTTGACTACTACCGAATTTTCCAGGCTGACAGGTTTTACTCACTCTGTATAATCTTTTTTACTTCACCCCAAAACCCTTCCCTGCCTGTAAGACAGGATCTTTTAACAGAACTGTTTTCTGATCTTCCTTTTCTCAGGCTTAAACACAAGAAATCACTCTTTCTTGCTCTAAACCTGGTGCCAGTGTTTTGAGGGACATTCCTTATCTGGGCCATTCTTTCATCTTTCCTTCCCAGTTCTTTAACAAACTCTTTGCAGTTTCCTTTGATTGAACTCAGTTCATTCAGGTTAAGCAGCAATGGAAAGCTGAACAGGAAGAAGTAGCATTTAATATTCATAGGAGGATACAAGTATATTTTTCCAGTTTGTCACTGATTTCCTTCAAAAGTGGCCAACTTCCTGGCTGTTGATGCAACAAGCACGTGTTTATTTGCTTTATATTCTGTTTCAGATATGTTGTCATGCAATCGGTGATAATGCAGGCATACGTATCTGTTTTGACTATATAAGACCAAGGTTGAGCAGGAGAGATGTACCTGTTCCTCGGAAATGCTCTAAAGATGTGGACTCACAGGTGTGTGCATGCAGAGTTGAATGCTGGGAATAGACTTAGTTCATGACTGTCAATGGAATAGCTGCTTATTACTGAGATATCAGGAGATAGCATGAAATGCACTGATAAGGCTTTATTGTATCAAGTCTTAAAGATTATTAAAAAAATTAGTAGAAATGTGTATGTACAAATTAGGTGCAGTAAGATGCTCCTAGCTTGACTAATCACAGATGCTGAAGCTCTTGCATGAGCTTCTTGTAAACCTTTGTATTTCCGTATATTGCTGATGCAAATCTTCTCTCCCTTTTGTATAGAATGTGACTACTTTCAAACATATTTGACTGCTTTCCCTGTCTTGTGTGTGTTTCTTCATAGTGTTTCTTTGGCACTCATGAAACAGATGTAATTTAAAGATTAAGAAATCCTTATGTGTGGCTCAATTCATATGATCCCATTGCTGTTTCTGTGAGAGTGTCTGTGGCATGGCCACAGCATTGGTGCACCCTGTCTCTTACTGAAAGCTGAGTTACTTGTGTTGCAGAACTAGTTGTATTGATTCATAGTGTTACAGATACTGATAGAGATGACCTAGTCATACAAATTGACCTTGTCACCTATGGTCCTTGAGCTAATTCAAGAAGGCTACAAGCAAACAGGACTGCAGATGGCAGAGGTCACCACATTCCCATTTGGAAATATTTTTCCCCTTTATATTAAAAAATAAAAATAATAATTAAAAAGTAGACCACAGAATCACAGAATCATGGAATCATAGAATGGTTAGGGATGGAAGGAACTTTAAAGATCATCAAGATCCAACCCCCTGCATGGGCAGGGACACCTCCCACTGGATCAGGTTGCACAAGGTCTCATCCAACCTGGCTTTCAACACCTCCAGGGAGGGGACATCAACAATCTCTCCAGGCAATCTATTCCAGTATTCCAGTACCCTCATGGTGAATTTCTTCCTAATATCTAACCTCAATATACCTTCTTTCAGTTTAAAACCATAACTCCTTGTCCTGGTAAACTCCAGGCTGAACAGCCCCAACTGTCTCAGCCTGTTTTCATAGCAGAGGTGTTTGAGCCCTTTGATCATATTTGTGGCCCTTCTCTGGGCCCCCTCCAACATCTTCACTATATCTTTGCTGTGCTGGGGGCTCCAAAGCTGTATGCAGTGTTCCAAGTGCAGTCTCAGAAGAGCAGAGTAAAGGGGCAGAATCACCTCCCTAAATCACTTTGCCAGACTAAGTGGATTTTCAGTAGTAATAAGTATTAATGCATTGCTCAAAATGCTAAGTCTTACATATGTAAGGCAGTCTGTTTCAAATGTCTTGAAAGCTACAAGCCTTTTCTTAATTTTATTTTTTTTTTTAATGCTTTCTTGAACAGAAAGTGGAGGAGCTGATTTAAAAACAAAATCTCCTTTAATTTACTTTGATTACTGGACTCAGATTGTCATGCTGGCTTTACTGTGATAGTTTTTCTTTCCTTTTTCCCCATTACAATAGCTTAGCAACTGCAGTGAAATGAACCTAAAGCAACAGCTAGAGACAAGGAAGAAAACTAATATACATTGTGGAGAGCAGGGACCATTCAAGCGCGTGACGTCACCTGGAGGGGCACCATCCAAGTGTCAGAGCTGTCACTATTCATTCTCCACATTCTCCACATATCAAATCTTCTCTGATTTTCTGTGGAGCAGGAGCACGTTAGCTTAGATACTTGAATAAAATATCCCTTTCATTTGTTTGTATTTACTCATGTATTTTGAGGAGACCAAAACCAACTATGTCTGTAGCCACAACTATCATCAGCTATGTTGCATATGCTGGACCCAGCAATATGAGTGTCTGTCAAATGTTTGATCTTCTATAGACACTCTTTTTTGCCTCTCCTGAACTGCTAGTCTTTGTGAGCATCCACTCTACTTGTCATCTGAAATAAGGGTATAAAGCCTGTACTGTATATACAAGAGTCTTTGGTAGCTGGCCACGTGTGCTTCTTTGGGCCATTGTCTTTTCAGCCTGACTGAAGCCTCCTACTACCACACACACAAGCAGGAGTAACCCTGCTTCTTTCTTTTTTCTCTTCTGCCTATTTTCCTCTTTTGTTGAGTTCACAGAGAACTCGATGTTAGATGAGTGATAACATGTAGTGAAATGCTGTTAAATATATTGGATTCCAAACATTAAAATAACTTCCCTTCCCTGAATTATCTTTCATCGCAGGTTGTCTGAAAGCCCAGAGAATTTAGCAATACAATGTCTGGGCAGGATACTTCTGTGCACTGAGATATAATAAGAACTCATTAGGGACGAGCCACCGAAAGGACAAGGTGGGGGCTGTGGCATCACAACTATGTTAAAAGCTAGATCCACTTGTACATGGAATATTGGAAAATATCAGAGAGGAAATTTCATAGTTACAACTCTTACTGATTACTGTAACTTTGAGCTGATGTAGGTGTCCATAGTCAACTATGATGCACCAAAACACAGCCATGTTGATTTCTTCAGAATTGCCAGGAATAATGTAGTTTGGTGGACCTGCATTTCATGTGTTGCCCTGTTTCCCTTTGTCTAAGAGGTTTTGCATGTTCTTTTCTAGGGTGGTGAGAAATCCAGTCAGGAGGCTGTCCCAGCTGCCTGCAGGGGAAAAGCTGGCACCTTCTTGCTGTAACAGTTAATCTAAAGAAGGTTCTGCTGGGCCTTTTAAACAGTAGAGCACACTAATTATTAATGTACTCTAAAGCCTCTCATTCCGAAAAAAGAATTGTCTGTGGGACAGATACTCTGTTTAAAGCCATTTGGCACCAGCTAAGGGTGGGCCAGTGTATATTTTTCTGCTACATGCAGCCATATGCTTATCAGGACAGAGTCTTGATGTGTTCTTTACGTTGGGCTCTGTGCTTTATCTCCTTCTTATAGCTGCTTTAGGCCATGGCTACTTTCTTGTTAGCAGGAAACAACTCTATCATATAATCGGGTACCACACAACTGTAATGTTTTTTAGGAATATTAATGTATTTCTTTACCAGATTTACCCCAGGGCATTCTGTTCCCTGCTCATATATGCAAGACGTTCATGCTCTTCACAGTTATGTAAATTTCCTAGTAAACTGGGAAATGTATGTGTGAGAATAATAAGATATCAACAAAGAACCAGAATTACTCCCAGGCCTGTCCTGGCTTTCATAGCACAGGGAAGGTTCCTGCAGCTAGGTAGGAGCTCACAGAGTACAATAACTGCCTTGCCCTTGTCCTTCAGCCAGGAGAAGAGGGATGAAGAGAAGAGGAGAGAAGGGAAGCAATGACTGATACAAGGGAGTGTTTCTGGTGGAGCAGAGGAAAGTTTCATTCCTTCATCCTCACTGCCAAGACCCCTTCACTGCTGGGCAGTGCTGCAAGCACTCTGTCGCAGATTTTCCTAAGTACCCATTCCAAGGCTCTTTTTTTCAACAGTGCTTTTCTAATTTCTCAGTTTCAGTTGAGCTGAATCCAAATACACTAGATAAGCTTTTTTAAAACGTCATTAACTTGAAATGTGTTGACATTTTAAACTCAATCCTACTGTAATATTTAAGGAACATATGGAAAATAGAGAAGCACTTTAATGTGGCTTTCCTTGAGTGAGCTACTGAAATAATGGTTAGATATGTTATAACATGAGAAGTGCTGAGGATGTCAAATAGCAGATTAGAATCATATATTCTGGATTTTGACCAGAAAGTAGAATATGACACCAAGACACAGTACCTAACTAGTCTCTCATAGGCTTATATACCTGTAGGGTTTGTACTTAGGGAAAATATAACAATATCTGTAATGGAGCAATCATTCAGGAAAAAATTGTACTTCACCTCATTATTGAACCTGATATTTCTAGATTGTTGCTATTGAAAACCATAGCCATGTCTCTTCATAAAGCTTTTAGTAAGACTGTCTGTCTGTTCCTTATTAGGAAAGAATGAAAAGAGCATTTCCCAAAAATCAATATTGGTGTTTGCATTAATATTAGAACAGGCCGGGACAAGAATTTCAAAGTCATCTTTAAAGTTTTCTGGCCATGCAGGCTGTTATGTTTTCTGTAAAGCCATGGTTCTGTTGCTTGCCTTAATTCAGACTCTCTACAGATTAAATTAAAAAGATTCCTGTTACCAGGAACACTATATTCTTTATGTCCATGGATAAGTAAAGCATGCCAACATGGAAGAATGAACAGATTAACAGACAGCCTGGAGCAACAAGTAACTTGAACTGTCTTGACAATGAAGAAAAAAAAAAAAACTGTGAAGGGAAGTTAAAGTGCAATTCTTATCTATTGACTGAGCCTGAGAAAGATAATAAATTCATAAATTCTTAAATTCTAGTTGGGACTCTTAAAAAAACAGATAAGGAGGACACACAGTATATAAATCCTAGGAATCCCAGAGGGGTAGGAAGGTAAGAAGCTAACATATATCCCACATTATGCTACAAAAAACAACTCGCTGTATATTGAGAGCTTATCATGTTGCTGTGAAAAGGGCACCATAGGAGACCAGCAATGGCAAAACTGCTCTCCTAAAGTTAATGGACTTGGGGGTCAAGGGAAGAGTATTTTTACCTGCACAAAGCATCAAGGACATTTAGTTCAATAAGTGGCAAATTTAGATTTTTTTATTATTATTCCCAATGCAGAGCCCTGCACTCAGCAAAATTGTGCTCTTCAGTGCTCAGAAAACATGCTTTCCAAGAAAATAAGTGCTATCAATGTAGTCTGGCTAAGTTGTGAGTCAAATAGCCCCAGAAAATGTACTTATTCTAGATGCAGTTGAAGGCAAAATGTATGTGTATGACAGAGAGAAAGACAAAATTCTTCATCTGAAGACTGCATAGCTTTATACAAACTGTAATTTCAATGGCTTTTATGGTACTTTGATCATGAATTTACATTTCAGCTGGTGTCATGTTATAAACAGTAACTGAATTCCATAGGGAAATGGCTATCCCAAAGCAGGCTATGAAGGCAAAGTGAAGAGGATGGAAGTCTTTTTATGATGCTAGAAAATCATATTTCAGGTTCCATTACTACTTAAGTTTACCTCCCCTCCTTCCCTATTTTTTATTAAAATATTTAATACCAGCAGCATTTTACCTGGAACTGAATATTTACCTAAAGTTCTGGAAGATTTTTTTTCTGCTATTGTATATTTACACTGAAAGTATGTTCCAGGCTAAGTAATGTGATGGTGTTCCATGTGCTAAACTTACATGTGCTCATTATTTTTGTTTTTGAGTAGCTGAGGGTGATCTGTTTGGCTGGGTATAGTTCATTTTTGGGTCTGTGCTGATGAATTCAATGACACTCTATAACAAACACTTTGAATTGAAGAATAGGGGTTTTACTATAGTTCAATAGTGGCTGAGAAACTTGAATCACAATTTATTTAATAATAAACAGTTTGTTTAATAGAACACATAGTAAATAACAATGGAAGTAGTGATGGCACTGATCTAACCAGTACTTCCAATGGTATCCGGGCCATTATTTCAATTCTTTTTTGTTTCTTTTTTTATCTAAACTACCCTACTTGTCCCTTGTTAGCCTGTCCCTTGTTACAGGAAAGAAATCCCATGCACATTTGCAAAGCTGTCTCTAAGACTTAAAAAATCTGCTTTAAAACTTCTCTTTGCAAAGAACTCCGCAAAAAAAGTAAATCTTTGGGTCACTAAACCAACTGATACCAGTGATTCTGATGATGGACATTGTCATGTCATAATTTTCTTTAAGTCTGTACCCTTTAATTGCCTTTTAAACCTTAGACTGAAAGGCATTCAATCAGGAATCACCATTTTGTTCTGTGCTTGTCCAACCCCTATCACAATGAAATTCTGCTCTGTGACTAGCACTCTTAACTTATATAGTAATAAAAATAAACTAATAATTGTAAGCATATGTCTTACTGTGAGGCAAACTGTCAGTTATAACATTATTACTTCTAATTTGTTTATAAGGTGATCAATAAAATACAAGCCTGTTCTGAACTTTGTTTGATGATGAATAGAAAGACATCAGTCACAGTCTGCCAAGTCACCAGTTTTCTGCAACACTTTTCTCTCTCTTCAAAATCGGTGCCAAATACTCCTAAATAGGGACATCTGTAATGGGCTTTCTGTCCTTTATATGCCTCCTGCCCAGATTTCATCATCATTCTTCTTCTTTATGTTTTTTTAAATTATTGCATTTCTCATATTAGGTAAATCTTGTCCCTTACCTGGGTTATGTCATTAATCTTATTTTACACCGTGATATATTATTAAGTGATATACTGCATTGTATATGTATTGTTACTCCATTCACATGCTTAGTGAAGATATTTCTGGCATGGGGAGTGCAAACGTAAAGTCAGCTGTGAAAAAGTTCTTTCTAAAAATTATGGAAATCATGTGTGCCAGCAGGACAGACTGCCCTTTTTACTGCAGACTAAGGCACACAAGGATGAATTTTAAGAAAACCAGGAACACTTGCCAGGGCTATGATGATCAAATTGCTTGTGTATGATGCTTTACATTCCATCTTGAGAAATTACTACAGGAGGAATGTGACCTTTTTGGCACATTTTCAATTACTAATTGTAAGATTCCAAGTTTATTGGTTGGAAAGAGTTAATTCTTTGTCCTCCTTGTATTAAACTGACAGTTCTAAAAGACCTGGTCTTATTTATTGTTTAGCAAGAAAAAAATTTAAAAATCTCTTGACAGGCGAAACTCCCTTTTCTAAAGAAGGACCCAATCAAAAATAGACAAATTTTTGAGGGCTAATAATAATGATAAAATATTCAATTGAGTTAAATTTTGCTTGTTGCCAGCAGGATGTTATGAGTTCCTCAATAAGCCCATTAAAAACAAACAAACAAAAAAACAAAACAAAAAAGCCCAAACAACAGGTTTTGGTGTTCAGATATCAAAGAATTTATAAATTGAAATGGTGCAAACTGATCTCCTAACATCAGCTTGGAGACTGTATTCTAAACAGCTGTGTCCACCCAGAATGAATGAAGCATAATGTGAGCATCAATCCCCTTTCCAGTGCTGTCTTACACCACCTCTGGCCTCTCTATCATGCTACATTTTTGTTTAGGATTAAGGTATCCCTGAACCATTGGAGAACATCCATCCCATACCAGTCCACTCTTGGAGCCTGTAATTTGAGAACTAGTAAGATGCTAATTAAGAGATTGAAGCATATCAATAGTTTGTAGAGAAGATCATAATGAGAACAGAATACTTTTAGTCTTATCATTAGCTGGTTTTACTGGATCATGTTTTCATAAACTTTCAGGCCACAGCCAGCTCAGTTTTTAAACCATTGCTTATGTTTGATCTTTGCTAGAGCCAAATACTGCATTAAGAAACTCGATGACAACTGAGATGGAAAGCTCCTGTTATAGAGGCTTTTTTTTGTTTGCCTTTGAGAGAGGAAAACAACTCCGTGCAGTTTAATGATGTTCTGGTGGACGGAAAGTGAAAATATTTTCATTGCTTTGGAGAACAATAGAGTTGGCCCAATTCATAATACCACTTTCAAATACTGAAAATCCATTTCATTTGTTAAAGCTCTAAATGTGCCTTTGATTACTTTCTTATTGCCTATTGACATTGTAAAAATAAATTTATGTATTTCTTATTTTCATGAATATTTAAGCATATCCTCAGATTTTATCATAAAAATATTTTTACGTAATTTCTGAATAATAAATTATGAACTATGATCCTCCCTGTGCATAGCAAATGTTAAATGCTGTACTGTTTGCAGACATTAAGCCGTCAGTGTTATTTGAGATGTTGCAAAATCATGACCCCTTTAGAAGAAAGACAACACTAAAGCATTCCTTCCATAGCAACTATATTCATAGCAGCAATGTACCAGAGTCAAACTAAATAAACCATCAGAAATTTCATGCTGCCGATCAGTCCTTGAGGTTTCTGTTTTCAGACGTTGTCTGAAGTTGCAATAGAGATAAGTGAAGTGTAATTTTTTCCCTAATGCAAGACTTCTGATGGATATTACAGTTCTGTTTCTGCAAAAAGGGACCTTAGTGTGAGTACTGGTGCCAAATTTTACTTTAAAATGCTGCTGTCAAAATCAGATTATTTCAAAAGAAGCTGACAAAAGGCAGATTTTTTTTTCTTATTTCTTCCTTGCTTTAACTACATACTGTCAGTTAGGAAGTCCACAACTCTACGGAGATCTGTGAATCTCAGTTTGTCTTCTGTGCTGGGATCAAACTGGAATACATAACATGTTAGCACAGCAGTGTTGCTGATAACATCATGCATGACAGAGAAGGCCTGCTAGCCATGCAAGCATTCTTTGAAGTGGGACCCTCTAAAACCTTGTTCATTTCTCAAATGTAATTTTTAATGTGTTTTGATAAATATTACTAGAAAATTGTATTTTAAGCTCATAGAAAGCTCTGAAAGAATAACAGTATTCAAAACAGCTAATGAGAAAAGCCTTTTGATTTTTTTGAAGTTTTTTGGGAAAAAACACAAAACTCTTTCCTGAGGAATGGCAGGCAAGTAGACTATCAAGGCTTCAAATTAAAAATTTTGTTCTGTCTTTCACTTATTTTTAAAGAAGGAAAGAAAACCTTCCAAAACTTAATTTCAAAACTATTAGGCTGTTTTTACCTAGCAAAGAGAGAAAAGGTTTTGTTTACTGCACTCTTATAATCCTGGCACTGAAGTCTAAACAAACTTTTTGATCTCAGTAATACAGCATATAATTCAAAATACTGAATTTAACTTTTGAAAGATACCACTGGTTAAAGGTGTCACTGTGGATAAGGGTACATGAACAAAGTTACTGTGAGACAAGCCAGGGTTCATATTTGCTTTGTCCCAATGTGCATAACATTGCCTGTCTGTGTGCTCTCACTTCATTCTAACTGTGTGGTACTTCACTTCTAATGAGGGGCAAGATTTTCTGCTTTCTTGTGTATAAACATCCTAACATCAGAGATATGTACTTCCTTCACCAGTTTCTTCTCCTAATTGAAATAACTTACATGACCTGTGTCTGGCTATCAACTCACATCTAAAGCACTACCTAATGATGTATCTGTAACTCGTGAGATTAACATTATATATTTTTAGAAAATAATAAGTTCAATTTCAACAGTTGTTAGCTGATGCAGAAAGTACCTTATTTTGCAGAGGGAAGAAAATACTGAAAAAAGGAGGAATTTGTGCCAATTCATGCTTTGGTAGGTCCAAAAAACAAAATACATTTTAGTAAATAGATACCTCAAAAGACATATCTCTTTATCATAATTAGTTACCTTTCCTCTGTCATTCAAGTTTTCCTAGCTGCTCGTCTCAGAGAGGTAGCATGTAACAGAAACACTCTAAATGATGACTTGAGTCATTGAGTTATGAATTAATGCAATCAAAGATGAGGGAAAAAAGTGGTCCCAACTCAGCCTTCCATTACAGAACTTTGAGGTGAAAGTGAATACAAATTGGACAAAAAAACCTTGAATGCCATAGACCTAACAGAGGTATGGTTTGTAATAGGAGAGTATATGAATTCCATCTCCAGCATGAGCTTACTGTAATTTAAAAGCCCTAGTATTAAATACTGATGATGCATTGTTTTAGATGAGTTATTTTCTTTGAAAACATAAAACGCTAGTGATTTTGGTTTGGTGTGTGATTCTAAGGATGA
The DNA here is from genome assembly GCF_003957555.1 of Calypte anna. NCBI lineage: Eukaryota > Metazoa > Chordata > Aves > Apodiformes > Trochilidae > Calypte > Calypte anna. The sequence continues at coordinate 18,249,213 of NC_044253.1, read as the reverse complement.
CCCCCTGTTACTACTGGAGATTTTGTTTGCATGTTTCTATTTTGCACATTGGTCTAGAGAAGCAGAGCCTTCACAAAAAGAACTAAGCTGTCTTACTTAATTCTTTATTTCTACAGTATTGCTAGTATAATTCCGTAGACTTCTATTATCTTCCCATGCAGAAGAAAGTTGTAACTTGTAGTTATCATGGTTTCAGAGGAATGGTTCTTGCATTAGTTGGAAAGTTAAATCTTTCTAATTAGGGAAAGTTGTGGTACTTGATAGGTTCTATATAAAGTGTAAGATGTAAAGGTTTACCTTTCAGCATAGAGAGAGGGGAATCACCAGAACATCCTCCTCCTGCTCTCAAGGGAAAGAGAATCTTTTTTTGTGTGTGTTTTAGGTCTATTTTAAGAACTAGTCCATGTAATAAGAATTTAATGCTATTGCTTGGACTGCAAAGCAAAGGGAAACTGGAACATGTAAATAAGCACAAGCAAAGACATAGTGTTCTGTCAGTGGAGCATTTTGGAGTTCATTTTCCACAAGGAACTATCATCTTACTCCCATCACAAAAAATTGTTTAAAAATCACTAGCACCCAGGAGAACCAGCAATAAATTAGATGGGGCAGGGAATCCTCTTTTCTATGACCTGCTCCAGGGCCTAGTTATTGAAAAAGCAAAATCTCTCACTGCGGTAAACCTTAGGAAACAGTATAGCAGAGCAGCACTGTAGCCCAGTGTCCAACATGACCACCCTTTTCCAAATTTCCTCTTGCAAATTTGGACTGACCAACAGAAGCCAGTGTCTCCTCAAAGGTCTGTTTTCCAGGGACTAACTCCAAGATTTCAAGTAATTTATTATAGAGACTAAATTGTGGACAAAAGGTACACATTTCTGACTGCAAATGTTGAGTCTTCTGAAGGATCTAGCATTGCCCTAGGAGCAGAGACAGAAAAGAAAGCAGGAAACAGCATCACATTTACAATCTAAATATCTCTTTTTCTTGTCTGTGCAATGGGTAAGTTGCTGTTATTCCTGGCACTGCCAGTCTGGAACAACTCGCAGACATCCTCCCTCCATTTATATGAAGACTTAAAATGTATCCTTAAAAAAAGTTACATCCATTTGCAACACAGTGAGTGAAGTTTCTGGGTTTTTTTAGTGTGTGCCAGTAATTGCAGAAACAACCTAAGTTATCATCATTCTATTTGGCCACCAACATCTGCACAATTCACATTAAAATACAGGCAAATATCACATACTGTACACTAAAATAAGCCCTTTAATTTTTGCAATAAAATGTACACTTTTTTTTTTAATTCCTACAATACAGATTTATGTCCACCTGAAGATCTCAGTTCCCTGACATAATTTCCACAAATACCTGTAACATTCTTCTGAGAGTAGAAAATAAATTCCTGAAAAGAGTTAAGAAACCCCTCCAGAACAAACAATGAAGCCTCTTTATTTCAGAGACCATTTCTATTCCCAAAGGCAACAGGGATTTGATGGACCTGGCAGACTTCATTCCCAAGCCAAATTCCTCTTACAGACAGAACCCTGCTGGCTAAGCCACTCTTTCACACTCAGCGAGCTCCAGCCTCTGATCCAAAGCTGGCAGTTTGACACAGGAAGACAAGTGATTTCTCAGGTGAATATTGCAAACCATGTCTCCTTTCTAAGCCTCTAGATTTTTTCTCACACACTGAGCAAGAGAAGTAACATTGGTCCCTGTGGTATCTTCTCTGTGCAGGAGAGCAATGACTCATCATTATCTTTTGAGTGTTCACAGAAGAGAAGGAATGGAGCCACTCAAGAGGTATTCTCTGTTGATGGTAACTACAGATATCTCAACAAAATATCGGAATCAGATGTCTCAAAGGATAGTGGTTAACCAAAAATAATTTGCATTGTCATTTCCTTTTGATCCACAGCCTGAGCTGCTGCATACCTTGGCTTATAATGACTTGTCAAGCTGACAGAATGTAAAGCTTTAAGTGGTTGAAGTGTCTTGCCATGCTTTTTTAGTGAATTTGCTGGGGAAAAAATATTTATTAGTTTATAAAAGCCAAGGAAATCAGCACATAATGTTAGTTTTGCTTCTCAAGTCATTGGTTATCTGCACTGATAGATGTTGTTCTTAGTAAAAGCTGTTACCCTCATCAGCTTTTACTAAGGACAAGACAGTACCTCACTAATTTTAAACTAATCCTGTAGAAGGTTGTCATAAAAGGCTGGCTAAAATTCAGGCAAAACAGCATTTGCCCTTATTTCTGTAAGAATGCACACCCCTGAGATGACATCCTGGAAATATAATTGGAAAGTTTCTCAGAGCAATCACAAACCAGTTCAGCTTTTAAATGGATAGAAGCAAGCACGTTACCTGAAGGATTCAGTTTCCACAAACTGTATTCCCATTGAGGTTCTTTAGACATTAATATGGAGCCATGAGCTGTCTTTGACACACAGTTGTCTTTGGATGGATTCTGGGCATACTCCAGCAACTGACACTCTGTCCCATCCACAATGATCCCCCTATGCAGGGCACCTAGACTTCCTTAGTGAGAAGGTCCAGGGTTCCATCCCTTTTCTAAAATCAGCACTATTCACTGTTTTAACAAATTCTAAATATGCCTTACTAATTTCTCATCATCGTCCTTTCCATTTTCTCTGCTTGGACTTTCCCCCCAATGTCTTTGTGATTTGTGCTTTTAGCTACCTTTACATTTATTTGTTTCATATAAATCTGCAATAACATCCCTTCTTTTCATCAGCCAGTAGAATAATTTTTGGGTTTTCCAGAAGGTTTCTTCACAACCTTCGTCCTTTGTTTGTCTTGGTAAGATTAAGGATGAATTCCCTTAATGTATTCTGGTCTTCCTAAGGCATCTTTCCCATGACTAGCCATCATAGCTTGTACTTCTCATAAAGTCACTTCAAGTTCAAAGGATGAAGTTATGACTTGATGAGGTATTAGCTCCAGGGAAATGATGATATTGAAACTGTGTTTTTCCACCATGAATTTACCAGGAGAAAGTCTGTCATAGTTTTTTCAGTTGTCATTTGATGCTTCCTAGGTTTATACTTTAAGTTGTTTTGGGGTTTTTTTTGTGTGTGTGTGTACGTAAAAATGGAGACAGTGACTAAAACCAGGAATTTTAAACCAAAGAAAAATGGTAATAAAAATTTGATGCAAAATGGCAGCTAAGGAGTTGGACAGCTTCTTAATCTCTTATGCCAGTGGTTTGCCTAAGAACTGAGTAAAGACCTTCAAATTTAGCCTAGCATGAAAAATTGGTTTAATTCCTAGCCTTTCCCCAATTACATCTTACTTTTATAATTTAGCAATTGGCCTTCTGAATTACTAGTCATAATTACCAAGGACTGGCAAGCAGTGAATTAATAGGTATCCGTTGTTCAAAGCCTTTTTTCTCTAAGCAAATATGATGCTCAAAAAGAACGGGCCAAATAATATTTACTTAAAGAGGCATGATACAGGTAGATGCTGTGCAAGTTTCCCACACACACTCTGCCAATGAATCTTACTTCTGACCTCAGTACCCCATGCTATTCCAGTTCTGTTCATCTGTTGAACACAGTCTGTCAACCATCCTGTTCTGATTGCTTTGGTTTTCTGATGGGAACAAATAGGCACTAGGCGGAAGCCACCAAAATCACATTACTTGAGCTTAAGAAGAAATAGCTCTGTTTTGATGCATTCATCCAAATTATGAATTAACTTATATTTTATGGGTCTGTTATACCATGCATACTTAAAAGCAACCCCTAAATACAAGATCCATTACAGAAAACCAGGTCCACAAATAAAATATTTTTTTGTTTGGTTTTGTGTTATGTTGCAGGTATCTTTTACTCCTTTACAGTCATAAACTGAATGGAGAGGTTTAAACAGGACATGAAAAAATTTGCCAGAGAAACTGTACAGTCTTCATTGTTGTGTGTTTTCAAGATCAGAGTGACAAACATGCTGAGAAAACTGGTCTAATCTCATGGCTGACCCTGGTTTGGGTTGGGGGTTGGACTAGAGACCTCCTAATGTCCCTTCACATTTGAACTGTCCCTTGGAGACTTTTTTGATGAGAGAGAATGGTTGATGCAGGTATCTATAATACCCAAAATGGATTTGCTGGCCCATGTGGTGTTGTGATTGCTGATAGATGCTGCACAAAAGAACTTCTAAGAGTGTTTTATTACAACTAGCTCACTACTGCCACCAGGATTCTGCTTGGTTTTATTTCTCATTCATATAAGAAGGACTTAACAAGTTACAGAGCTGACTGGGAATTTCTGATAAAATTATTGTAACAAAATATGGAAGTGTGTCACTTACATTTTTATTGAGCTATTAAAGTGCTACAATTACCTAGAGTTAGAAAATAAATTTCCCTCCTAATCAAGATTTTCTCAACAAAGTCTTAGTTGTGTAGAGTAAGAAAAATACCTCTACGATCACAGTGTCCAAATGTCAACATTCCCTCCGCCCCCCAGAATAAGATATATTTATCTATATCTGTATCATCATATCCACTAGACCCTCATCTATGTGTTTTTTAAATAGTTCCAGTGATGGTGACTCCACCACCTCCCTGGGCAGCCCATTCCAGTACCTGACTACTCTCTCAGTAAAGAAATTCTTCATTATCTACAGTCTAAACTTCCCCTGGTGCAACTTCAGGCCATTTCTTTTAGTCCTATTGTTATTTACTTGAGAGAAGATGCCAGAACCCACCTCACTACAACCTCCTCTCAGGTAGTTGTGGAGAACAATAAAGTCTCATCCCTCTCCAAACTAAACATTCCCAATTCCCTCAGCCTCTCCTTATAGAACTTGTTCTTCAGACCCTTCACCAGCTTGGTTGCCTTTCCCTGAACTTTCTTTCTGACTGTCTTTCTCAGGTTCAGCCTCACCAGTGCCAAGGACAGGGGCACCACCTCTTCCCTTCTGCTGCTGGCCACGCTACTCCTTACACAAGCCAGGATACTGTTGGCATTCTTGGCCACCTGGGTTACCACTCACATTCAGGCAGCTGTTGACCAACACCCCCAGGTCCTTTTCTGCCAGGAAGCTTTCCAGCCACTCCTCCCCAAGTCTGTAGCATTGCCTGGGGTTGTTGTGACCAAAGTGCCGGACCCAGCACTTGGCATTGTTAAACTCATACCATTGGCCTCAGCACACTGATCCAGCCTGTCCTGGTCCTCCTGAAGAGCCTAAACCTCAAGCAGCTCAACACTCCCATCCAAGAAGCACAAAATCAAATGAGGAACCATTTTAAATTTTAATGAAGAGAAATGCCCTTCCTCCTAAGAGTTTGTCTTTGTTTTATACCTGGCATCTCAGCTTATTGGTGAGAGGTTCATCCTCAATTATGCTGTTGTCACTGGCAGAAAGTTCATAAGCATCAGCTGATGCCATTCAACACAGGCAGTCACACTGGAAGTGTCTTGTGAAATTTCCTTCAGTTGATCATCAGGGGCACCTGCTATTTGCTCTAGTTTTTGTGGATGTCTTGTACTTTACTACACCGACATCTTTACGTGATAAAATGACATATCATACCTTTTCTTGCAGATTGATAGGTATAAAACTCACAAAAATTACATTTATGACCACAGGACCTTATACCTGATTTTATGTGGTTTTGATCTTTATGACATAACTTATATGTCTGTTCTGGAGTGCTGGTTCATTAACATTAAAATGATAGGGTTTTGGACAGTGTTGTGTGCATTGTTCTTAAGCTGAAACTATGCAAGATAATACAGTGAATAGCATCTGAGACCAGAAATTTAACTCACTAGGGCATTTTCAAGTATGTGAAAGGCGTATTTAATCTTACCGTTTTTGACAGCATTTGTTTACTGTGTCACAGAAACAAGTTACTTGCTCATAATGAGCAGCTTGAGTTAAAAAAATTTAGCTGTGTCTCATAAGCACACATCTAATAACACATAGCTCAAAGTCAAGACTGTGCAGCTGAATCAAGCACCCTTGTATCTCTTTTCATGTTATAATTTCCTGATGGAACACTTGTGGTAAAAAGACAACTAATATGTCAAACAAGGAAGTAAATTGATTTGTTATGTCAAGTTCATTTAAAGCAACTTTTCTAGTACAGGGTTTATACCTAAATCATAATAATGCCAAATTTACAGGGATATTGGCTCACTGATACTCTTGAAGTTGATGTCCCTGTTCCATGGAATTCAGCACAAGCAGAATTCAACCCTAAGAATTTGCTTCAAATATTGTCTAAAAATTAAAATCACAAGTCTTTGGAAGGTCCAGAGAAGTGGATACTAATGTGGTGCAAACTAGTATCGACTATGTTTTGCCAAGATACATCAGGTTAGTTGATTATGAAATCTGAACATACCACTTGAACAAACACTAGATTTTCTACATGTATATATTCCCTCCCTGTGCCCACACACAGACTATTGGAAAAAATGTATGTGCTTATGTTTCAAAGCAAAGAGTTGTGTGCATTATATGATTTTATCCATAGTTGCATCCTAAGACAAATAACTATTTTTATTTCATACCCCTAGGCAAATGCATGTAACTGCAGTCCACTGGCTGAGAGCTGTTACACATTCTATACTAGGATATAAGGTTTTTAAGAATACAGAAAGTGTTCACTTGTGGATTCAATCATGGCAGTGTGCCTGGGAGCAGCATTGAAGCCTCTCAAGAGCAAACTTAAATGATTTAGTGTAAAATTTAGACTATAGCACAAATGGAAACTAGGAGAAAAATGTCAATAAAATTGCAAGGGATAAGTAAAGACCCTTATAGCACTTTGAAACATTAGCAATCTTATTTGAAAGAAATTGTAGTATATACACACTTCTGCAACATGAAAGTTCATGAATCTGCCTTCCACACTCAGTTCAGTTATTATATAAATAATAAAATTCACCCTGGCTGAAGTCATGCTTGTGTACATCCCTTTATGCTTCCCCAAGGAATACTTGGAGAATGGAAAGTTCTAATATATTCTCCCTCACCCATGCACCCCTGCAAATCACAGCTCTTATTTGCCTGGAAAATGAACTAAAAAAATAAAGTTGTATTCTTCCGTAAGATCACAAGTATTTTGAGAATGTCAAAAGTAGTGCCAGACTGAGCTTTTTTGTTGCAATTACATACACTCTTCAACCAGAATGCAAATTCATAGGCAGGCATACCTGCATAGGTATCTGGGCCCAAATACTCAAACTATTCACATAGCAAGTTCTCTGGCACACCTACACTAGTGCCCATCTGCTGGAGTGGCATTGTGCCACTCATAAGGTAGTAACACAATTTCAGCCAGAGGTAACTGCCAAGCACAACCAGGTTTGTAAGTTGAGCCTTCAAAACACAGTGCTGTGAAAGATATTTCCTTGCAAGATTCTCTTGGGAAAAAACCCACCAGACTATTGCTATATGTATCTATCTCAGTGCCTGACATCCGGTCTTTCAACATGGAATTTAGGATTGCACATGATGGAATGCTATAGTTATACCAAAACATGCAACATTTGTGCTAGGCAGTCAGTCAGACTGAAGAGACAAACCACAGAATTTTACCAGCAACTAAGAAGGCAGTAGTAATAATAATACAGAAAGAATAATTAGTAGTAGTAGCATTACAGAACTTTAGATCATTGCGAAGTTAGCAAAATATTTTCTAATAAGAAATACAGGAAAATTATTTTTTTTCCTGTATGTAAAGTCATATGAAATTCCAATATTTTCTTGCACATTAAATTTATTTAAATGAAAGAGAGAAGATAAATTTGAAGTAAATGATACACAAAGCATGGGTTTTGTCCAGCTTCTTGGATCTGTAGACATGGTCTAACACAGATTATATCATATATTCCTTAGTCTAACCTGAGTAAAAAGGTATTATTTGTATATCCTTTGACCTATCTGGAAGGAAACTTGGAGAGGATTCTGAAGAATTCTGATTCATTCGCACTACCATGTCAAATCATTAAGCAGCAGCTAGTTTGTCAAGGATACAAAATAAGGAAATCTGCAAAGTTCTTACTAGTACTTAAAATGGAAGAAAGGCATTAACAGAGAAAGGAAATTAGTCTGGGATAAAAAGATGAGGGAGGGGGAATGATGGAAAGGTTAAAAGAAAGGGAAAAAATGAGATGGGAAATTATTTTGTTTAAAAGCTGGCATTTGGTATTTTCAAAGGGCAAAATGTATTTTTTGTTTTATGACAAATGAATGTAAAAATGTGCATGCTTTGTGGCCTAGAGGACAAAACAGTAGGATCAATGTTCTTTTTGTACTCTATGAAGCTTGAGATTAAAGTCCCCACTGATAAACTGAACATTCTTTAAAAGTGACCAGAAGCAAACAGTGTCTGTTTGCTGCGACTTTATTAGAAAGATACCACTGAGAATAGCTAGGAATACTATTTGATCTTAAACAGGTTGACCAAATTATTGCAGTTGGCTCCAGTACATGAGATGCTTTCTGCAAATTATTGTTTCTGGTTATAAACCTTTATAATATCTCAGAATGAATTATGTATGTATTTCATGTTTTCTTTTCTTTTATCAGCCTTGATGTTCTCATTTCAAGTTTCACCCTAGCCTCCTAATAATGCAATATTGAGGCCATTCAGACACTAATTATGCCTCCATGGCTTTCTTGAAATGACTAAATCAGCATCAGTTCTATAATTATCATTAGCAAGTTTGTATCCGTGCCTCACATCACATGAAAAGCACAACTTTAAATGATTTATGAATATACATGCATCTATAACACCAAATGTGCACTTTCTAATAGTATACGTACAAGAGGTATAGAGACACTTTAGACATGTGCACACCTGTATATATGTTCCCATCTTATCTTCACTGAACTCTGCTGTGGATCCTATACAAACACAGCCTCACTGTATAAAAGCCAAGACAGTAATCTCCTTAACAAAGAGATGTATGCATGAAAGATCTTCAAAATGTGGATATTTAAGCATCTTGACCACTTGCATGCTACAAAAAGTAAGCAGGGGTTCTCCAAGACTGGTTTTCAGACTTGATGATTTCCTAATTTCCTTTATGTTTATATAAAAGCCTAGCAGGAATGACTGACAGGACATAAAGTATACAAATGCAGTTCCTCTATATTTTCATTGTTTCTTCCTTTGAATTATTGATGTTGCCAGTAGTCATTTGTCAAGAAAACAAATCAAGATACATATGCTGTAGTGTTGCACTTCTGTAGGTTTGTAAACTGTTATGCATAATGCTTATATTTCAAACAAAAAGGATAATAATACAAAGTAAATAATTTTCCTATTTTTTTAAAAATAAAGACATAAAGAATAATAAACATTCAACATATAAGCAGTACAGAAGGAGAGCTTCTGGACATCTTTAAGTCAATTATACCCTACAGAATCATCTGCACACTTGGGAGCTGAGAAACATAAGTAGACACGTGCAACACAGCATCTTATGAGGTGGTATAGTACCTCACAGCCCAGTTTGGTCTTTGATAACAACCAATCTCTGAATTTCTCTCCTCCTTCCTCTCCTCCCTCCCAATACAGATTCTTTGTTTTGTATGAAAAGTTGTGCTGATCGCTGGTATTTTATGACCTACATTATTACCCTCTAGGTAGCAGAAAGATAGTGCGAAACTAATTATTGCATTGTCTAATTTTAAATCCAGGTCTAGCGAGATTAACAACTTGCACATTAATTCTGAGCATCAACAGTGCACTTAACATAATGCAGTTTTAAATGAAAGAAGTCTGCTCTGAAAAGTTTTATATACTTTCATCTGGATCATCAGCTAATGTAAATTACTACGGTTCCATTGATTTTAATGGAATTATGCCAGTCTTCCCAACTCGATGATTTGACTTTTTTTTTTTTTTTCAGGAAATGTTTCTGCTTTGAACCATGTGGATGTCAGAGGGGAAAACACTGATTTCACTTATAGGCTCTCATCTACGTAAAGCCAGAATATGTCTGTTAAACTCAGTGGATTAGTTCCAGATTTCCATCCCTGTAAATGCGATCAGAATTGGCTTGGAATGTGCTTTTGGTTCCTTGACGTCCTCCTCCCCCAACAAAAAAACTCCCAGTATAGAGGAGGATTTTTCAGTTCTTCCTATTTAAAAAAAAAAAAAAAAAAAAAAAAGAGAGAGAGAAGAACATTCACAATCATGGAAAGTGTGAAAACTGCTTTGTAGATGGGTAGAAAAGCTGACTTGGCAGTGTGTCCTTCCTTGCTGTTTCACCCTGCTAATTTTTGTGAATAAACTTATGTATTGAAAAAACATAAAAGCTGAATCTGAAATACATATCTGCATACTGTCAACAGTCAGGCAAATTAATATCTAAAATATAGCTTGTGATGATAAAAAATATGATTTACATATTACTGAAGAGAGAAACAGGTCCTGAAGAAGTACTGAACCATGTCCCTTTAGCCAGAACATTAAATAATGAAATGTATCACACAGTGGGTATAAAGTTTCATTTTATATAAGAAAGCAAAGACTATTTGTCCTTTCAGTTGCATGAAAAATGGAACAGCATAAAAAATCCCCATCTCTCATTCTTTGCCATAATAACTGGCAGAAAACATTTTAGAAAAAACATCTAATTGGGATTATCAGAACCCCAGAATCAGAATAGTTACCCAAGATTGTAGTACTAATGGCATACTCTTCATGGCTCTGAAGGGCTATATTGACCCCCATGATAATATTGTATGGTACTTTGACTCGTGTTTAATTTTGATTAGGTTGTGCAATTGTATCAATTTAAGGTCAAGGTCTTGAATAAATTCTTTTGTGATAACTATTAGCAGGTCTTTTAAAATTAAAGAGACCCATATGTCTAATGGTCCTATGAGAACAGAATTACAAACGATGATCTTTAAAATAAATTGTCATTTTATGGATACTTATTAAGAGAATTTATTGTATTGGTAATTTGCTATATCATAACTACTGCTGCCAGTTTAGTGACTTGTAACAGAGCAATGCAGCAGCTACCTATTACCATATTTTTGTCTTTGCCTTTGGTACTGTTGATTTTAAGCAGGGACAAGGTTTCTACGGGATATTGAAGGTTTGTGATGTCTTACTCTGCAGTAAGGATGACCTGTAAGTTGTCATATTCTGGCCCTGATCCAGCAAAGCACTTAAGTGTAGGCTTAACTTTGAGCATTCAAGTTCCATTTACTGTAATATGATTACTCATGTGCTCAAAATTAAGCACATACTTAAGTACCTTGTTGATTGCAGCCAATTCTGTCCATTTAGCAAATTTGAGCTTTCTAAGGAAGTTAGAAGAAGAAAGTAAAAGTTAGCAAGATTTAGTTATTACATTATAGGCAGTGGGAAAGGATTCTCTCATTAATAGCACAAAATTCAACTGTATTAATTTACTTTATTTATTTCTTTGTCTCCCAACTGAGACAATTCATTTCTTGCAATGCAATAATGCTGCATGTGCAACAGTTGTATTGCTGAGATTATCTGTTAGAAATCCAAATAGCTTTTTCTTCTTCAAAAACTGAAGGTAAATTTTCTGATATGTTGGTGCTTTTTTATCTTAGAAAGGCATTTCATTTTGGATATTTGATTAAGGCTCATAAGGCTTGTTTGAAAATCCTTTGAGAATTAAAACCTTTAGCAATGACTGCACAGATAGATAGATTGATAATGTTGTTTCATGACTTAAATGCACCCATGTCAACACTAAAGACAATGCTTAAAACAAAAGGAGTCATAAACATGGTCTTATTTTACTATAAAAAGAATTCTATTCCATGAAGATAAATAACATGGTGTAGGAGTGTTACTTAGACCAAGATATTTGTCTAAGAGTAAAGGAACTTGGAGTCATCAAAAGAGAAAAAGCAGGTAAAAGTTTGCTCCTAAAGAAACAGAAAATAAAGCCATGTAAGTATTTTATCAGACATGCATATCCTGTGGTATGTAAACTATTATGTAAACTTATTTTTTGCCTATGTGAGATTTGAGAAATTCTAGTGTTCTGCTAGGATAAATGAAATGTCTTATAATGCATATTTAGAGTTGACAACAAAATATTTCTGAGAAGAGCACAAAAATGGAAAAATCACCTGCTAAAAAATTGAAATTTTGTCAGCATACTATAGTTTAATTTCCACCATTCCACTACCCCTCTCAAATAAAGGGATTTTTATTTCTAGTCAGCAAATAATTTATGAATTATTAAGCATTAATTAAAATTAATTTTTGTTATTGATAATCATTAATTGTCATCTCGATCAGTGGATGGAGCTCAAGGTTTCATTTAAGAACCTTTTCATTTTAAGAACCTTTAAGAACTCTGTCAAACATAAACCACTGGGCAGCAATTTTCATGCCAAGTACCTGCCTTGGGCTATTTTTTTTAAACTTTCAGCAAATATGGTCAGCTGTTTCTCAGAATGCACTGAGGGAAAGTTTGTTTTCTCATGTTAAGGAATTTTTGAAATGTTTTGTTGACTGCTTGCTTGTAGTGGGACTGCAAGCTTGGAAAAGGATATTCCTCTTTCACCAGCCTGTGATGATCTTCCTCAGTATGGAGAAATCTGATCCTCTGTAAAATTGTTTGCATACTTCATTTACCAGCTTCTTCAAAAATTCTGTCTGCAGTGGGTGTATTTTTTCCCTGAGGCTTGCAGATCTGAGCAGGACTTGCTCTCAATTCTCTTCTCAATTGCTGGTAGTTCTAAATACAAAGACAAATAAAAGTGTCTATTAGATGTTCTCAGCCTTCCTCCTGCAAACAACCAGAAAACATGGAATAAGAAGCACCTTGACCAGAATGCAGAAAAAGGAGACCATCAAGGAAGGAGAAAAAAAAACCAAAACAAAACCCAAAGAAAAATGTGTTTGGCCACAGGAAAAAGTCACAAGTCAAAGGTCAAAAACTAGGACTTAGGACAAGGATTTACAAGTGAGATTGGTATTAGATAAGGGGGTGAATGGGAAGGATTGTGACTGAGATATGGAAGCAAGAAGGGAACAAGAAAGATGCTGGCACCAAGGTGAAGTTAGTATTTGCAAGAGAAAAACAGTAGTTAGAGACAGGGAAAGGGAAAGAATGTGTTTACAACTGTCATTCTTGATATTCCGTTGTCACTATCAAATGTCTCTGTATCCTATTGGCCTCGTGGACACCTCATCTTCCTCCAGTTCACATGATGAGAGGTTATTTTAAACAAGGAAAAAAATTACTAATGTATTTGTTAAAGCAAATGACAGGGATTAGTGTGGTTTTTACCTAGTTAATGAACAACATGGTAAAAAACAAAAGAAGACGGAGAACAAAAACCCTAGAAACATTCAACTCCTTCCTACAGTTCCCCAAGAGGGACTTTCTGTATTAAAGTTTGCTTTTAAAAGATGGAGAAATCATATTAAAAATGCATTTGCTACCAAAGTAAAAATATTAAGCACTCAAAATTCAAGAAATGCCAGCAGGTATAGGTCTTGTCAGATGTTTATTTGACAAACATATATTGTTCTGTTACACAGTGCACTTGCTAAGTGAATATTTTTGTTGGATATTGTGAACAATTTCTCCTCTAGGACTAAAATGTAAAATAGACGTGACTTTGGAGACCAATAGTTTTGTGATGCCAAAAGCATCAAATATTCAGCAAGACTATAGAGAATGACCATTAAGGGTTTGGCTAGAAATTTCACTGAAATCAAGGTGACCTAGTCCCCATTCCATAGAAGTGGAAACAAACAGGGGAACAGAAATCTCTACAAATCCCCAGAATCTAACCCAGAAAGGTTACAAGTTGTAAAAGTTACCAGTTTTTACATCAGCACAACAAAGATGCAAAATGTACCTCTATGGACAGATGTTACTCTATATAAAGTTTTTCTTTTTGCCACAGTCAAGAATTACATCAACGTAATTAATCTATGTAGTTGCCCTGTACCTCGGCCAGCATGCTGTGTGCTAAAGGACTCCAGGAAGACCTGTTCTTGGCTTAGTCACTGACTTACTGCTTGGACATGCTTGAAGTTTCAGTCAAACTGTGCAGAGCAGTAGTATGGCTAAAAGGGAGGATTTCATCCCTTGCAGTCTCCTGGGAATAACTTGGAAGCAACCTGTAACGTTAACATTTGGAAGGCATTTCCCCTCCGTGTTTCACCATTGACCCATTGTTTGCTATAGAGTTTATCTGGGGCATCAATTCAACTAAATCTTAGTTCCTGTGTTCAGGAAAGAGACAGTTACTTTTGATCTATATTTATTTACTTTAAGGCCCACACAGATGACATTGCCTCTTGGGACTCTCAGCTCCAGCAAGCTGAGTCACCTGTTGTACTCATGCTGACACACAAGAAGGTGGTCCTAAAAAGCAGTAAGTGAACCCTAGCTAAAGCGATTGAGGTTTCTGTGGCTTCCTACTCTAGTCAGAGAGAAATGAGGTAGCATTCCCCACCTGATGAGGAAGGCCTGGGAAGGTCTGTCTTGCCACACACATTCTGGAAGTGTCTCAGCGGATGAGATCTGGAGTCACCTCAGCTACTGAGTGGGGATCCGGGTGGTACGAATTTCTGTGCTGAGTTACTGGAGCTCTTAAACATGCTATGCTCCTAACAAAGGAAGAAAATACTCTGTGTATTTGCCAATGATCACAACTCCAAAAAAGAATGCTTGCAGGCCATTTACTGCAGCACAACCTAGTAGGCAATTATAGTTGCAGCTGCTCACTGTGAGGTCTGAGAGCTGGAAACTGAATGGATTCCCCAGCACAGAGGGAGGAAGGCAGGCAGGAGGCCCTGCCCTGTAGGACTGCACTGCCAGCACATGAGGGGAGCACAGGTGCTGCCAAACTGTCAGCATTAAAAGAAATCTGGAACTGTCTACAGTCTGAAAACTTGCTCTCAGTTACAAATAAAATCCAGATAATTGATGTAAAGACACTAAAGACTATTTCACAAGATACCATTTTTTTTTATTATTATAGGTCTTAAAAACCTTTACTAGGTACACTAAGTAGTAACTACAAAGTCCACATGCATCATATCAGCATCCCTGGGAGAAGTGACACAGTAGCATAGTTAAATGCTCTTGTTCTTTGTTTTCTGGGATTTTTGTTTCCTTTTGTTTTTTTGCAGCTCAAATGGTTTAAATGTTATTCATCTAGATTTGCTGAAAAGGTCTGTGAACCTTTCAAATAGCCTGGTCTCAGTTTGGAGTTTGTAAGAAAACCCAAACCCAGGCAAGTTTCGTGTGGTTTTGAATTTCATTGTGAACGTTTCACCTAGATGTAGAAATAGGCACAAAGTAACACATACAATGTGGAAGTCTGAGAATTTCCTATTCTGAAGGATCAGAACCATTTGGTGGCATTTTAAACAAAGAGTGGAATTCATCCATATACAGATGAGCTGAACAAGGCCTTCACTTCAGCCTAATTCAGACCTCAAAACAAGGACTTAATATGGTACGTTGACCTGTGCAAAGATGAATGTTGACCCACACAAACATATCCTGCGTGGCTACTGCTTCAACTCAGAGTTTTTTAATGTGGCATGAGAATCAGGAAAGAAGGAAAAATATAGGTATATGATATAAAAATACTGAAGTTAATGTAGTACTAAGATGGCTAAAGATGGATCAGAAAATTTCAAAATCACTGGTTCTCATTTAACAATGTGTTACGATAGCTGTCACTGCTTTCCTATAGCTACAAGCCATGGAGATCTGAGTGTACAAGTAACTCATCCTTCATGTGAGGCAAAATGTGCGTAGTGCCATTATTTTGGAAAGAAATAAGAAAAGGAATCTAGATGTATAAAATAGCAAAGACAAATGAATAGTTTTAATGTATAACAATATGAGTTTTAGACAAACTTCATAACCTTGTGACCATGACTTCTGATTTCCAGTGCTTAGAGCTGACAATACAGGCAAAGGCAATAAGCTGTGCTGCAGATTTCGGCATCAGAAACTTCTAAGGGTAACGTATATTCTGGTCATATTAGTGAACACTGGAGGCTACTGATGTGTTACCTGCACTTGGAAGAGTTGTCTGCTTGCATTAATGCCACGACCTCTTAAAGAAGGGACAGTGGGTGGCTATCTGCACAGATAATGGCCTGATCCAGACTAATGGGCCCATTGCTCATAGCCACCCAATGCTGAGGGACAGAAAAAGGTGTCAGAAGAGCATGCTGCAGATTGGGCCACAGTGGATATTGCAGTAGAGTTTCTCATCTGCTGGCTGTTCTGGGCAGCTGTCTAGAAACTATTTCAATAGACATCTGTTACTATAGCTATTTTATCAATTCTAAAAATAGCTCCCTATACCCCAATACTCAGTTAAACTGTATTTTCATGTGTAGTTTTTTTATTTAGTCAGGACATAATGAGAAGCAAAAGCAGTTTTGCTAGTATAAACTGTATTTGCTCTGGAGCCAGTTTTTGCTTCAGGACACCTTGTTATTTTACTAGCAGTGCTCTCCCTGTGTAGAAGTCCTGGTGTTATGCATGTTTGTCTAAGGGAGCTAGGAACATCTTTGATACCCTTAATAAAAAGAAGTCTGTCCAGCCATACTGCTCTGTCCTTTTATTTACAAACTCTAGGCACAGCTTTGTCACCTGAGGCCTCAGGCCTCCTGAAAGTCTTCAGCTGGTGAAAATCACCGGGGGTTGACTGAATCACTTCATGGACCACATCAAGCAGACAGGCTTCTTTCCCCTCTCATTACCTGATAGGAGAGGGACTAGATGACAGCTCACAGCAGTTTCTGCTAGCAACTACTTCTGAGTTTTATTTAGGCCTACTGTATTACTTAAAAAAGAAAACAGCCACGAAATCAGCCTATTCCCTATGCTCCAGATGCTAATGCCCTGGGACTGGCCTCCTCTGCCTCTGCCAGAGCCCATACTCCTAATGCATACTCCTAATACTTCCTTTTTCACTAAGAAAATTCAATGTCTTGTCCCCTTCCAGGACAGGCAAATAACCCTCCCGAGCCATCCTTAACCCCTCAGCAGGACCAGGAAGAGAGGAAGTGAAGCAGCTAGTTGAGGACCCTAAGCTAGAGCTCAGGAACAGCATCCGGACAGAGTGGCTTCTTCCCCATTACAAGAGAAGGTAAAAATGCTTGATAGTCCCATCAGGTGTAACACCAAGAACGCGGATCTGCCTTGTGGGAAGCCCTCACTCCCCTTCCACGGCCGCGGTAGCAGGGAGGTGGGCACGCAGACGTGCTCAGGGTGCTGTGGAGGGAGCTGGGGGCCCGTCAGTACCGGGCACGGCGGGTCTGCCACGCCGGAGAGACTCGTTTACGAAAGACAGCATAACCGGTGTATGAGAGGGAGGGCCCAATTTGTGCTGTGTGGCCACTTTATGCCTTTCCTGCCAGCATAAAGAGGCTGTAAAGCCCGTCTAACAGCCCCCCAGGGAATCCCTCTTATGCAAGGGGAGTCCCCGGCAGCTGTGGGCCGGGGTAGCTGGCTCCCTGCCATCCCCCGCCGAGCCGGGGAGGTGTGGCTGCCGGGGCCCCTCAGCCATTGCCGGCTACCGGGAATGCCTCGCCGCGGCTGCTAGCAGCCAGGCTCTAGCGGGCAGCTGCTGGGGCTCCCCGGGAGCAGCGCGGGGACGGGCCCGTCTGCACGACGCTGGCCGCCGCCCGGGCCGGGACGAGCCCGCCGGCGCGCGGGGTACTTCCACCCCGGCCATTTTCCTCCGGCGGGAGGTGGTGGCGGCCACCGAGCCCCGACACCGGCCGCCCGAGGACGCGGCGCAGAAGCCGACCGGCGACGGCAGTCGCGCAGGCCTCCGCCGGCCGAACCGGGACGGCCCACGGCCCCAGCCGGAGAGGCGCGGGGCGGCCTCGGCACAACGGAGGCGGCCGCGGCCGGGTGACCTCCGCTGACGGTTCTTCGCCCGCCCGCCCCGCGGCCGCGCCGCTAGGCCCCGGCCCTCCACCCCCCTCACCCACCCCCACCCCGCGCCGCGGAGCGCTGCCTCGCCCGGGGAGAGCCCCGCGGCAGCCGCGGAGGGAGCCGCTGCCCTCGTCCCGCCGCCCCTGGGAGCAAGAGCGGGGCCGCGGCGCGGGCGCCCCGCCGCCCCCCGCGGGAAGCGGCAGCTCCGGCGCGCAGGGCCGCGGAGCGCCCGCGCCCCCGCGCCCCCGCCCCCCGCGCCGCTCCCCCTTTGAAAACTGATCTTTGGCTCTTCGCGTGAAAGTGATTTGAATTTGGCTCGGCGGCGCTCTGCGCAGGCGTCCAGCTGCTGGCATGCTGGCTCCTTGCAAAGCAGCTGTTTTGGGTTTGAAATTCCAACATGGCAGAGGCTGCAGTCAGTCTTCCCTTCAAAAACTTGGAATGATTTCAAATCATAGGCACCTTCACTTAACCCGAGCCCCCATTCATCAGCAAACACATCGGATCGATGCTACTCTAACCTATCGGGTTCTTGTACCAAATCTCCAGGTAAGAGGATTTATTTTTTTTTCTTAGTCGTACTACCATCGTTTTAAATTTTGTTTAATCTTAAAGCTCTCCGAGACAGCCGCGTATTTTTTTAATCGCCCGCTCGTGCCCTAAATATTTTGCCTAATTCGCAGTCGTTTTCTGATGCTAAACGCTCCGGTCTGCTTTCCTAACCGTAGTCTGGAAAGTACAGATGTACAATCGCAGTGCATGGTTTTTCCTCCTTGATCATTGCCAACAATAGTAGGCAGATTAAGAGTTCGCGATTGCAAGCTCCCTCCCCACCTCCTTCTCCTTCTAATTGGATTTATTTCCAAGTTGCATTGAAAATAATAAACTGCAGGTAACGCGGGGCTGGACTTTGAGGCAACTAACTTCTGAGCAAATAAGTGCAAATAAGAATCTCGCAAAACAAAAGTTCGGTTTAAATTGCTGTGTCTTGGCTTGGGGGGGGGGACGGACACACACACTACGAATATGTCAGAGGAGCTGTTGCAGTAAAATGTAAGCACATCATCTTGGAGGGGGTACAGCGTGGTGGGCGTATTGTTGGCTCGGAAGGGAGAGAAAGATGTATAATTTAATGGTATATACAATCCACTGATCCTATTACTATCCTCCCTGGAGCTCTTGTTAGTTTCAATGGGAGTGAGTGAAATTGACATGGACTTGCATTCCTGGTCATGTGCTTTTTTTCCCCCCTTTCTTTCTTCTCTTGTGATCTGAGATCCCCTTTTTGTTGATGTTGCTTTCCCACTTAATTATATGCATGTAGGTTAAATGAATACCTGACGAAAGGGCCCACGTTTCAAGGCAGTGACATTTGATAGCTGAGAGGAAAAGTGGCTTTAATGAAAAGCAACCTTTGGAATTCCTGCTTGTGAAAAATCCAATTCAGCTTTTTGTGCTGCCAGCAAGAAATGATCAGTAGCACCAGTGTTTATGGTATGTCCGTTTTGGGATCTACTTCCTTTGCATCTAAATAGCGAAGACAAATTTAAATAGCATGATAATGCACCTAGGACTCTGCATGCAAATATTTGTGATAAATAGCTAATGTTTAATAGTATATTTTCAGTTGTGCATTTATAGGCATTTCTTTTCTCTTGCTATCATTCACGTACCATTTCTGCTTCAATTATGGCATTAGTTTTGTCCATTGTATTGATCGCAGTTGTAAAACCTAAAGTTGCATGTTACTAGCAGTGCACTATGTACACCACTGAACTCCAGTGGTATGTAAATTAGTAAAACTCGGTGACGGGAGAAGGGGAAAATGTGTAGCAATGATCACATACGCTTCTACATACTCATACAAACATGCCTAAAATGCATCTTTTCCTTTTGCAAACTAATAATTTTTGAGTATTTGTTTTAACTCCAGCTGCTTTTCCCTCTCTTACTTTAAGCATAATCATCTGCTAGTGGTTTTAACTGATTTGGGGTGGGGAAATGTTTTGCATGTAAACAAAATCACTGTTGTGGCCAAGTATTTAATACTATTTAATAAGTGGTACTTTATGCTCAGTTTACAAGTGTGTTTTTCCCACTGCTCTGTTCTCATTGTGTAACAGAAAGAAATAATCAGGTGCTGAAACTGGCTTCATTTTAACAGTTAGTCTCCAGCCCCCCCATGTCACCCCCTCCTCCAAAAATTCAGATAAAATGGAGCATAGGGAATTTCAACAGATCTTCTTGTGGTGCAGTAGATACACCTCTAGTTATGCAACTAAAGCTAAGGAACTAACAACGGAAGCAACTATTTGTCTGTTTTGTGCAACCAGAAAAGGGGGTATGTTCACTTCTAATTGCGTGTGGTAGCAACAAATAAGGATGAAGAGGGATCCAAGGAGAGAGAGTGAGCACGACTGTGTGTGTGTGTGTGTGTTTGGGCTAAGAGGGTTGGTCTGCTATGTGTGGCTGATGATCTCTCATAATAACATATCTGAATGCAAGAAAGAAACTGAGAGAGCAGTTGCACAATGTTCACTCCTGTTTTGGTGCTGTAGGTGACTACATTGCTAAACATATCCCGGGTGCTATATGATGGGAACAATCTGATTGCATTTTGCATTTAGAACTTGTTGACTTTGAAGCGATCAATAAGGTGAATGTTTATTTTAGATGCACATAATTTGCCCTGAGAAATGTTTTAAGGAGGAGAGCAAGAGAGTGAGGGAGAGCGGAACATTTTTTTTTTTTTTTTTTCCTCCTAGAGCTGTTGGAGCGAATGTGATTGCCAGATGGGAGATTTCCCTCTGTGATGTTAAAGCTGTAATATATATTCAGAGCAGATTGGGCTGCTGCTTGTGATGAGGAGGATATTACATTTATAAATTTTAAATCGGGAATCGGACAGTATGCTGAGAGCTGAAATTGGATGGTGTGGACGGTTTGGGCTGTTAAATTCTATTCCCAAATAATAATAATAATAATTATAGTAGCAGTAATATCTATCTCTACAATAAACACAATTCTATTAGGCAGCTATATATATATATTCTGTGGCACTTAGGTATATATTTCCAAATACAATTTCTCTCCTACCGCTTCCTTAAAATGTTAGGGATTTGAGGTGGTTGGGAAGGGGATTTAAAAGCCCACTGTTAGGAGGAATCAAATGTAATCAGGTTCCTGTTCAAGGAAAAGTTTTGCTACAATTCTTGCTGCGGATGCACCTCTTTCTGAGTTTTTGTTTTGCCCATGTATGTGGCCTGACAGTGCCACAATCCTGAAAGGCTGGAAAGTGGGAACTAGTCACACTCGAGCAGCTCTGCTGTTGCAAATTAAAAGTGTGTTGTGGTCAGGAAATGAAAGCTACAATGTCTCTTTTGAACAAGTCGTTTATCAAGAGAAACATCTATCAAGCAGTGAGTTGTCACATTGATCCTCTGAAAGTTAGGTCCGAAGTGGAAGCTGCTTTGATGTTTTGATTCCAAATTTATAAAATTGAAAAATCTGGAGAGAGTAGGACTGATTTGCACTTAAAAATTCCTCTCTCTGGGTGTGACAAAATCTTTAAAGTATATGCGATACAGAGCTCTTAAACCAAGGAGGTTATCAAATCTTCTGCCTAATTTTTATTTTCATATTGAATCTTTAGCTTTGCCACACAGGCATTTCTTTTCACACTTTTAAAGAGCCTCTCTGTATGCATATTTCATCGACGATACTTTTTTGCTTAGGAATACATCTGTTGCTTCTAAATAGAACCTTTTGCTGTTGTGTTTTTGTCTTGTTGGGTTTTGGTTTTTTGTGTTTGTTTGTTTTTTCCTTTTCTGGTTTTGTTTGGTGGTATGTTTGGTTTTTAATTATTTTTTAAATTTAGTTATGGTATTTATGGAGTTCAACTTGAAGGTAATTTCAGGTTGTTTTTTGTTTTGAGGTTTGTGGGGTTTTTTCCCTCCTCATCTCAATCTTTTTTCTTCTCCTGTATTTGTAATCTGATTCCAGATTGGAAACAAATTCCAGATTTGGAAACAATTGTTTCCAACTTCTCCTTTTCATGAAAAGGTTTTTTTACTGCTAAAGTAATGTTTATTCGAAGTAAGTTACACTTGAAAATACCTGTTTGCACCCCTTAAAACGTTATAAAAGTCCTGTTAAATGTCTTTCCCTTCTCATTTTTTTTTCCTTTTTTTCCCATGTTTGACATATGAACCACAGTTTAATTCTCAGCAGAAATAGTATATTGCAAATCAAACGTGAGGTTTCAAGAAAAAAAAAAATCCTTAGATCAACATAAACCAAACCAAAACAGAAAACCCACCAAAGCAAATGCTAAACTGTTCTTTCGTCTCTACTTATTTTCAGGCATTCAAATTGTTAAGCAACTTTTTAGAAAAGTTTTTCATTTTGCATGAAGTTTATGTTTGGATTATCAAGAAATCTATTTGGCCAAAGAGTTTTGGTGTTGGGTTTTTTTGTTTGGTTGTTTGCTTGATTTTTGTTGTTGTTGTTTGTTTGCTAAGGTGTAAGTGAAATCTTCCTTAAAGCAGGATGCTTTGACTTCTTCAATGTAATAAATGAGATTAATACTGCTTATGGATACTTGATAGACACCCATGTGCAAATAGGCAGCAAAGAGCAGCATTGTAGGAGTTTTGGTGAGTGTTATACTTGTTAATTAATCATGCTTGAAATGAAGGAATCATAGCATGGTAATAAAGGCTCATTGTTGTTTGATGTTTGTAACAGGATGTGACTCCTGCATGAATCTACTGAATTTGGGGTTTTTGTTGTTACTTCCCTCCCTTCATAGTAAGATATGTTCAATACTCGATCAAATTGTTTTTATTTATTGCAACATCTGTGAAATGACAGGGATGTTTCCTTCTCTTATTCTGTTTTTAAGAAATATTTTATTGATAAGTTTGTCATATAGTTCATAGGAAAAAATTACAGCTTTAGGTCATCAGCTGTTCTTTATGACTTTTTGTTTAAGCAGAGCCAAAAATTCTTTTGTTTTTTGTTGTTGTGCTTTGTCATTTTGTTGTTTTGTTGTTTGGGGTTTTTTTCTTAGTATAGAAAGCCTACTTTTAATTGATAAAATGGCACTTAAATTAACTTTTGTGCCCTACTTGCTAAGACATATGTCGTAAAGGATAGCATAACAACTAAAAATAAATTTTAAACTATTTTATGTACTAGCCCTTTAAAAATTACTGTAACACACTTCGATGGTGTTTTGTTTCCTTGTTTTGTTTTTTAATATGACTCTTTATCAACTGTGTCATCTTTAGGCTTTATTGTTAACCTTTCAATTAATTACTACTATATGTGATGGAGAGAGATGGGATAATCTCTTTCAGACTGCAAAGGTTTAGTCTCAAAATTATTTAATTAATTAAGGCTATTACATGCTTCATGAACGAGATTTGAAATCTGCTTTTGTTTAGATGGTTTCCTCACTTTTAAAAATATATATATCCTAGAGGAAAATTATTCTGTACCATTCCTTTCAATATGTTTTTTTCAGAGAATGAATACAAGAAGTACTGAATATAATGACTGATCTTCCTGTAGTCTTAATCATCAATTCATAGGCTTATTGGCTTGTTAAGAGTGGGTTTAATGGTACAGAATCAGCATGAGATCTGTGACTATGAAAGATTTTTATGTTATTCATAACACACTGAGTTTTGATCTAGCATTTCCAGATCTAATAGTAGAAATAGTCTTTGCCCTCAATCAATATATCCCTTAAGAGAACAAACTTCTCATAACACTTTCATAAAGCGCCAGGTATATTGATACCAAGTTGATAAATTTAATTACTGGAGTTTTACATTGATTCATTGATCTTATGATTGGATGGAATTGTTCTGCAGACATTTCTGAAGTATTGAGGAATATTGTATGTTGATAAAGTTTGATTAATTGATCACTCAGTGCATTTTTCTCCTACTGGGTCATTGATAGGAAATGGAATAAAAATAACTATGAAAGGAATTTGAGATAAACTAATTAAAAATGGTCATTTGTTATTAACAGAAGAGAAGGAAAGTACTATGTGTGTGGAAAAAAGAATCAGCTTTGAAGTAGAATGGTGCATAATGGGCCCAATCCTTAGCTGATGTAGAATAGTTTAGATTTAAAGAGCTACAGTTGTTTACAGCTCCCAGAATCTGGTCCACCTTGGCTTTTATTTTATTTTTGGGTGGCTTTTTCTTTTCTTTTCTCTTTTAGTACTGTTCTTTGGCTTATTGGAAGCTCTTTTAAATCAGGTATTATGGCTACCAAAATATATGGAATTTTAGATAAGCATCTGATCCAAAATGAACAGTATAGCTATAAAAGTAATTTGAAGAGCTGTAAATTCAGGATTGCGTATCCCTGATATTGTTGCAGAGTATTACACTCTTGCTGCTAGAGATGCTATCCTCTAAGTGAAAACTTATCTTCCTTATGGGAATGATCACTTCAGGGAACTCCTGTCTGGGAAAAGGCCTGGAGGGTTTTTTGTTGCTAAAATAATAATAAAAAATTTCCAACACATAAAATAAGTTATAGGGATACTTTCCAGGTGAGAAACCTTACTGGAAGTAAGTATCTGGCTTCACTTCTGTGAGGCACGCGAACTTTTCACCCTATGCCAATGATATTTTCATAGAGTGTGTGAGAAATGCAGGCATAAAGAAAATTCCTTAATTTTTCTTTTTTTTTTCCTAAAAACCCCCCAACTTCTGAATCTCAAAATAACATATACATCTTCCTCAGTGAAACTATATTCCTTTTAAGGCTGATTGCTAATACAGAAGAACAAAGAAAATCCACTTGCAATATATTACCATAGGTTCAACAAATAAAGTCTTATCCTTCAAGGAGCAGAGTCCTAGGCTGTAATGGAGGTCAAAGGAAATCTAAGGCTTTCAGTCCTTTAATAATTATACCTGCCCCCTACTGATCTGCATATTAAAGAGAATGCTTGTATATGTATTATGTTTCTTAGAAGATAATTTGTATTTGCAGCAACCTGCTAAATACAAGTAGGCTTCACTACTATTGCTTCTAAATACCTGTTGATGTTAGTCTTGCTGTGTGGTAAGTGATGGTAAAGTGGAATGTGGAGTAGTCGGTCGATCTTGGTTACCAGAGTCCTGAGAAAACAAGGAGGGAGACTGAGCTCTGACAGGTCAGTTTGAGAATGTGAGGAATACTAGAAAGTGTAATCTGCAGAAAGCACCGCTGATTAAGAACATACGGAGACGTCTGCAGGGATGAAAATGTGGAGTCTGAGCTTTCCTTTTGCTGAGTTATATTGCTAGGAGGTATTGGCACACACAGTATGGTAATAACAATATTGTATGTCTGTTCTTATAGTGCTAGTAACAGTACCTGTCAAACATATCATAATACTGAACTATCTTTAATTATATAAGCTACACTCCTCACTTAAATGGCTATTGTATTTGTACAATAGAAAGAACAGCCATGCATTTTTTAAATAATGGAATAAAACTTTGTTCCTTAAACTATTTTACTGTATATGGGAAGTGTTTCATCTATCTCGGCTATAATTAAAAATAATGCAACTGCAGATGACTGTCATGTCACTAGCTGATTTTTTTTTTTTTTTGGTAATAGTCTATTAAGTACATAGTCTGGTGTGCCATGAAACACTGAAATAGCAATTACCAGCCATTTTATTTAACTGTTACTGAGAAACTATTTTCTCCGTTCTCTCAGACTACAGGGATGCTACTGCTAGTGTGTTGTTAGCTAAATTTTGAAATATCCCAAAAGTGATGTGGAGAAAAATGCTGAGATTATTTTGATGTGATAACAAATTTCGGAGATGCAAGTCCATCTTTGCTCCAGGGTTTTTGAAATCATGTATTGCTTGGGATTTTGTTATCTGTTTTTAACCCTTTTTTACTCTTATATTTAAAGTCTTATGTGCTTTGTGTTAAAGTATACAGTTCATTTTCTGGATTTGCATTGCACAATGCATGAAGATGTATGCCACAATTTATTTTGTGTGATGCTTTTGAATATGTGCATGTATCAAGCTAGTTACAGATTGGTGATAATAAATTGGTTTCAGTAATCTGTATCCTATTTGCATTAATACTCTAGCAGTAAGAGCATACTGTGGTCAAACTTCATGATCTAAGATAGCTGTGTCTCATCTAATTAAGCAGGGTCTGAATGGATGATTCTCCAGTATGGGTCATAATTAAACTTTTGTTTCTCATTTTAAGTGTGGTAAAAGACTTAAGGGACATGTTAATGCATGTTTGCCTAACTCCTGCTAATCTGAATGGGATATGAAAATTAATATTAAGAGGAAATGGGAGAACAGTCTGGACCTGGTGGGTTATAGAGGTTTGTGGCAGGAATGTATTTTCACATTCTCATTCGAGGATTTATTTTTTTTTCCCTGATTGAGAACAACTGCTGTTTGCCTTTTAATATGTTGGAAATAACATCCCTATTTTCCCCAGAGATTTTCCCCTGTCTGTCTTCTCCATTCTAGCATACTAGCAAGTAATTAATAAAAAAGCATTTATATAGTAAGCTTGAATTATCATTTAATAAAACTATGAGAACTGTTCTACTGCAAAGAAATTCCTAGACAGTACAACAAAAATTACTGTGTGTACACTTCTTTTGGGGCCAATGATTACTTTATATTACTGAGTGACTGCAGGGGGTGGATAGATATGATGAAGTTATATGCAGAAATTACTAATCCCTGACAATAGTACCGATATCGACATTTAAAATGTTATTAACTGATGATCCTGCTGTACAAAGTTGTGTGATAGCTGTGCTTTTAGATGAAAAGTAGCTATTTATATACCTTAAGGCTCAGTGTGGTCATGTTGAAAGTATGAACTTACTCATCACAGATTCTGAGAAAGTGCAGGTTAACGTCCTCTCTCTTCTTTAGACCTATTTGATTACTTCAGCCTCCTGTGTTGACGCAGAGAAAGAAACAGCTAGATTCTATGCTGGAAGAATAAGGTTTGCAAGGACTGACTGATATAAGGTATCCCATTGTGATACCTAAACCAAATTTTATCAAATCAAGCATCCTTTTCAAGTAAAACTTGAGAAACACAGAAAGGAACAGCAAAGATGTATCTGAACACACTTGAAGGTTCACCATTTACTTTCAAAAGAGATCTTTCCCATCACTCGTGGATAGCTCCACCATGAAGAGCGATATCAAAAGGTCTCAGAAAAGTAACTATTCTTTTATGTCTTTGGGAACTCAGATGCTTGCAAGATTGTTTCTGAGAAGGAAAAGAATTGATCCTATTTTCAGTCCCTTGTTGTTGGCATTTGTGGACCACATCACTATATACAGTATTGTAGAAATACATTCTTGATATATGAATGCAATTCTGTTTCCTTTTACAGCTCTAAAAGAATAGTGCAGTATTGCTGTATGCAAACTCAGTTTGGACAATATGTTTTTAGGAATCTTTTTTACATTCTATGGAGTTGGTTTTTTTAAAACACGTGGAGTTTATTGAAGATCTCGAATCTTAATTATTAGGTCATTAATATAATTAGGCTGATTAAAACAGAAATTAAAATTTAATATAGTGTGTATTGTTTTTTATGAAAGTTATACAGGCTTAAAGTCCTCTACCATAATTTGTGAACTGGATATCCCTATTCAGTCAGAAAACTGCTAGCTTTTAACTAGCACAATTCAGGCTTATTTACTAACTCTTCAGCTGAACATACATTTAATATACAAAACCAAGTATTTTTGTGTTTACTAGTGTTAAATCTGCAGCTTTATATTAACTACATATCTAAGCTGGTGCTGTATCAAACATACTATAAATAGGCAGATGCTCTATTTAACAGTACTTTTTAGTGTCTTTGTAGAATTTCTGAAAATCCTTTCTTTCTTACTCTTTGCCTTAGATAAATGCTGAAACACATATATTTTGGAAACTGTTCATGCAGCAATAAACCTTTTTTAAACACTGATTTTCACTTTGTTCTTTGACTTTCAGTCATTTCTTTTCATACTGCTTTACTGTTCAGGATTTCTTTATGCTATGACATATTTTTCTGCTTTCAGTTTAAAAGCTTCAGTGGTAACATTAATTTAGCTGATACCATGGCAGACCTATTGAGAAATGTGTTCTAATCTTCAGATTAATATTAGTGTTGGTAGAGAGCTGAAGCTGAAAGTCAGTAAATGCTATGTGATGAGGGGATGAAGCACTTGTTATTTGGCCCCTAGCACTTGTAAAAGCAACAGTCATATCAAAGGCACATCTTTATATGCAGAGAATATCTTTATTGAGACATAGGTAGATTTGACAAGCCTTCATTAATTTTTTTTTCTTGGGATGTGGTTTCATGTAGGTAAAGTATATCTCATTGTGTGTTTGTGGAGTGTGAATAAACCATGCCTTAATCAATGACATTTTAAAAGTTTCACTAGTATCATTCGAAGAATGATACTGTGAACATTTCTTTCAGGTTATCAATGTGGTACAGAATAACAGACAAACTGACAATAGTGCTAATTTGAAATACTACTGTATGTCACCACTGATAAAGACAGAAGTCTTGTTGTCAAGTAATTAGCAAACATACTTCTTCCCTGTTCCTCCCCAAGATGTCAGCTGTTTTGAGGGAGTAAAAGAGGTTGTGTTCATTCATTACAGGCAAGTCAGTTTTAGCTGAAGTTACTGTTCATTTCTGTTTCAGAACAGCTGCAGTTTGAGCTTGAAGGCTCTGAGTGGCTGAGATAACATTGCAAATAGTATTGCAACCCAGCAAGTGCAATTCAGGTTTGCACTTTTGGGTGTGGAGTCCCTTTAATTTGTGTTGACTTTGGATATGCAGGTGTGCAACAAATCTAAGAAGCCAGGTGATGGATGTTAAAAGGAATTTCCCGGGGAAATTGTAGGCCATTTGCATTACTTGTACTTAAACGTTTCAATCTCCCTCTTGAGGTGCTAATGTTATATGATAAAGTAAACAGAGCTCTTGATTTTTTTTTTTTCCTGGTGGTTGTAAGAATGCGTTTATAAATTAATCAGGACAAAAACACATATTATGTAAAGCTATGACAAATGACTCATTTGTAATTTCGGATGGAGGAAACTTTAAACTCGGTTTGTCACTGTATAAATATTCCAAGGAGGAAAATGAGTGTAGATGATGGTGCTCTAATTGCAAAATCTCCCTTAGTTACCTTCTCCCTCCTCCTGATCCCCTTCTTCCTTCACCCTCCCCCCACCCCATGCTTTTTTAAACAGTTATGGGCATTGTGCTCCTTAATGGTGCATAGCTACAGTAAAGATAGATGTCCTCAAATAATGAGTTTCTAATAATAATCAGAGGGAGTTAGATTAAACTGGTTTTGTATAGAAATCTTACAGTGTGAAAAAGTACACCTAAAATCCTGAGATATATTTACAGGAGCTAAGCCTATTTACAGAGAGCTAACCCAATTTTGTATCACTGCATGTGTATGGGGAGGGAGAAATAGAGACATATGTACATTTTTGTCCACCTGCTTTAAAGATATTAGTAGTAGATTAGGGTTTTTTTAGTACAGGTTTTTATTTTGCTTTCTGATAACATAATATATTTTAAAATCCTAAGATGCTAAATAGCTTCTGTGTTTACACTGGAAAGCTTGCATCCCTTCAAATGACTTCTAGCCATGCTCTTCTTTCTCTCTATTGCTCACCCTGTCCCAGCCTTTATTTTTTTTTTCTCCCCTCTGAGAGGTATATTACATTAGATTTGTTGCTTTCTTCCTTGTCCAAATGTTCTGAAGGAAAATAAATGAAAGTGCTAAGCATAATCACAGATAATTGTTACTTTAAAGAGTTATAACTGCATTGGCTAGAAAAAATATTTTTTGTAACAGGTACTGGATCAGCAAGACTATCATACAATAAACAGAGCAAAATAATTTAACTTATGGTTTAGAAATACACATGCCATTTAAATGGAAACAAACCCCAAATCTCCCACATACCTTTTGGGGTTTGGCGAACAAAAGCTTGCTTGTACACTCCAAATTCCCCTGGGCCTCAATTTGCAATACCATTATTTAAGCCTGGCTGATATAAACCCGTTGCAGAGAAATGGAAGCTCTTCTTTCTGGCTTTTCAAAGCAGTTCTGTTCTCTCTCTGCCTATCCATGTCTCTCAACCCACCTCCCACATCCTTCTGACCCGTTCTCAGCCTCTCCATCTTACCTTACCACTGTGAAATTCTTTTATAATTGAAATATAGTAAATGTAGAAATAATACACTTCTAAAACACAGAAAAGTGCCGTTCTGCTTGGTCTTACGGACATCTCTACCAACACACGTGTAATTCTATCTTCTGACTAAGATCAAGGCTATAATCACTTTAATGTCTGTTGTGTCCTCTACCAGGTGACCTGCAGTCTTTCATTTTAAAGATAAGAGACTCTGATATAATAAGTTATTTCTTCTCTAAGTCTGATCTTATATAAAGTACTAATGATAAACTGAGGAGGAACTTGTGCCCACTTAATATGCTTCTGGGGTGCTAAGCTCTCTGGATATCTGCTCATGGGACCAGTACTGGCATTGTTGGATGCTCAGCTGGAAGTTGATTTGGTTTGGGGTGTAATCCCAACAGCTAACAGTAAATACAGGCATCACTATAGCTTGGTGCAGCACTGAATACTACAACTGTATTTATTTTGTACTAATAAAATGGCATTCTAGTTTCTCATTAAGAAGCCTGTATTGTTGAAATAGCAATTGAGGTGCAGTTCTGAACTTTTTAGTTAGTACCTGTTAATGGGAAGAGCTAAGAAATAAATGAGCTGTGTTTCTGAATGTGGGCAGAAGGATGGTGAGTAATTCATGCCTTGGTGTGGCAGCTGCCAGAAGTGAATTGGTTTGGGTTTTTTTCTTTTTTGTTTTTCTTTTTTTTTTTTTTTTCTTTTTTTTCTTTTCTTTTCTTCCAGCTTTAGTTTTGAAAGGTATAGCATATTCTAATAAGCAAAGGGGAAAAAAACAAAAGGGATATACAGTTCCAAGCAAATCATTATAGCATACCTCGATGACTGTGCTGTACACTTAGATTTAATTAGGAGCCAACTGCACTGGAAAACTGGTCATTTTAGTCATAGTTAACGACTAGTTCTCTCTTACCCCCAGTCAAAACCAATTAGATGCTGTGTTGTATAATGCAGTTTCTATAAGAAAATTAAGTATGAATGCACAATAGTATTGTGTGGTTTCAATAATGAGGTTTTCATTAATGATGTTAATTTATCATTGAACTATCCTTTTAGAGGTGAAAACTATTTTCCTTGTGGTGTTTCCTTTTACTGTATATATCAACCAGTATCAAACTGGAGTATTTTGTAAATATTTGAAGCAAAAGACTGTTACTGGATGGCTGTGAATATGTTAACTATGTGGCTAAAAGGCACTGAAAGAAAGAGACCTTGAGTATCCATGTTTCTTATAGGGTAACTACTTCCAGGAGAGATTTCTTTTATGGTGCAATATAATTTACTAGCTTATGGTTTTTAAAGTACCACAAGTAGTTCAATGCTAGATTTCAAGCAAGCAAGTTTGTTTCCTGGCTAGCTGTAATAAGACTTACTTTCTGTCAGCAGTAAGATAATAAGGATGAAAATCATGTATGGTTTAAAGAAAAAACATAATCTATTTATTTGCATTTGTGCACCAAATTCTACTTGGTGATGCACTTATTGGCCTGAGCTATTAAGAGCTCTATGGGCTGTATTTCAACTAGTGTATGATTGACTAGGTATATTAGAGCTTTTTACCTACTTCCAATGCAAAATTTGACCCTGGTTTTACCCTGAGATGTTTTTCCCTTTAAAAAAATGACATTATGACTACACATGTGGGCGTTAAGAAAATATATCATTGTTATTTGTAGGATGTGGCTCCATGTTAGAATAAAAATAACCTGAATCTGAACTGATGCTGAATAGATTTCATATTTTTATTAGTATTCCAAAGCCCAACTGTGGGAATTGAGATATCATCTTAAAATTTCAAGTCTACATTTTACACACTGAAAAAGCAACAATGAGCTCATTAAGCAGACTTTTTCAATTATGTCTTGTATTTATGCATGTATTTATATTTGACAGGAATTCTTTAGAGACTTTGTTTGCTGTATTAATACTTGTAGTGTCTTTGAGTACAGAAAATATGCTTAAAAAATAGAGAAAACACTGCTTTGAGATCTAATTCTAGTAGCTTCCTCTCTATTTTAGTAGCTGCTGAAAATTTCCTTGGTTAGACATCCAGCCTCTAGAGGGCATGCCAATAACCTCCTCACCTGCACAACCATTCACAGAAAGTTTCAATGCTGGCACTTGCAGAGAGAATCCCATTTGTGTTGCATAACAACATCTGTGTGTAAACCTCATTATTGCTGGAGTGTTGTGACAATTAAGTGCTTTGCTGTCCCTTCCCTTTATTTTTTTTTTTTTTTAATCTGGAGGAAAGGCTTTTGTATTTGTTTTTGGGGGGGTTTTTTGGTTTTTTTTTTCCTTTAGTGGTGATATTTATGAGACTAAAGACTTGAATCCTCTATGGTATAATCATGTGGCTGACTTAATTATTCCTTCACCTGATAGAAATCTTTCTTTAGGTATACACTGCTCTTTACTATACAGAAGCCAGTGCGCAGCATTTGCACCTTGCAAAATTAGGTTCTAAAATTTATTATGCACTAAAATCTAGATAATGACTAATTCAGGTGGGGTTAAATCCAATGAACCCTACTCCAGTTGCCTAGGTTCAATTGTGCAACTTTTTTTCTCATGAAATACCATATTGTCGTCATCGTTCTCCAGCTCAAAATGTTTGACCATGGTTCTCTGCTCCAGTATTATCACCATTAGAAATCAGAGGGTTTCCAAATAATTCTAATTAATCAGATAGTCTGTTTAAGATTTTCCTTAGATATAGTGAAATAGAACAAAAGAACAAGTATTTTTGGATTTGGTACGATAAATTAAGACTTGCCCCAATGAATAGTTTAGTTTTGATCTAGGCAGAGATATACATTTAAGAAAAAATTGTTGCATAAAGTGCCATTAACAAAGTATACAACCTCTCATAAAAGCTTGAACAATGTTCAATTATGCTTGAACATTTTGGAATATTACTCTGTGAGTTTGAATTGAAATGTGGTAGGAGCATGTACAGCTTAGGAGGAAATGTATCTGCTGCTGATGACTCCATTGAGTCCTCTGTCTGTATAGATGAACAGATAGGCCTGTAACTCTGGGCAAACTTTGCTTATTAGTTGCATGAACACAGTATTTTAGCTAGACATTTATTGTTGACCCATGAAGCTTAACTGCACTGTTGAGTTTCTATGTTTCTATAAGGAAAAGAAAAAGAATCCTGCTAAAGTTAAGGGTATTGATTTTATTTATTTTGTAGGTCATAATCAGAGGATCTATGCTTAATTTCTGTTTAGCATTCCAACCTTTTATTTAAAAGTAATGTAAAAGAATTAAAAAGTTATTTGGTATAAAAAATGTATGGCATCTGCTTTATGGGTCATACTGGACCACATTTTCTTGTGGGAGTTTGACAATAACCTGTAAGCAGCCTGAAAGATTTATTTAGCATGTTCCTAGGTTGATGCAACCCCATATGCAAAGTTTTCCATTGTCTCAAAATGTCAGCTTTGTTGGTCTAAGGATAACTAGAGTCTATGGAGATGCAGAGAAAAATGAGAGATTTCCAAGGCAGAGCACAATCTTTGAAAATGCTAGGTTTTCTCATGTTCTGATCACCTGAGGCCAGCAGATAGTTAACTTACTGGAGAAATAATGGTGACATTATTTTGTGACTCATTTAATCCACTTTTTCCCAAGGGGCTTAGATAGTCACTAGTGTGTCACTTCAACCTTGGCATACACCCAGGTTGCAAACCTGTTCCTCCATTTAGTGTTGTGTGTTGGAGCTGTGCAGGAAACTGCCCAAAATACAGAAACCTCAATTAAAGTGGATGTGTAACCCCTTTACAAACCTCATCTTCGCTGGGTTAAGGGTATTCTTAGAATAAGTTTTATCTGCCATGGAAAAGGACTGGAAATATAGTTGGGGTATCTGATCAGTCTTAAATAACCAAGTTTTTTGATGACAGAGTTATTTACTGTCAGAGACCATCCTAGCTGTTCTGCATGGGAGAATAATTTTTTTTTCCCCCTGACTGCTGGTAGAGTCTTGGTATCACCCAAGTGTATCCCTTACTGTTTTCCTCCAAACCCCAACAACCTGGGCCTTTCTCTTCCACTCAAATAAGACAAATAAGTGGCTTTTATAGCTGGAAGCAAACAAAAATCAGGCTGTGATGAAGTGAGTGGGGAGAAGCAAGTGCTAGAGCCAAAATTTCTCTGTCAGGAAGTGTGTGCCTGTGTTGTCACTGGAGGTTCTATGCTCACATCAACCATGGTATTGTTATGGCAGGCAGAGCTAACTGACTCTTAGATGGATCAAAATGCTGTGAATCTATTTATAAAGTTTATAGGACTGTTTTTTAAAAATTAGCTATGTAGGGAAAATTATTCTAAATTAATTAGGATGGGAAGTATTAAAGCACTTAGCAATTCAACTGTAAATTGAATGGATGGACTCCATTTTTTGTCACTGGAAGAGTATGTGTTGTCTTTGGTCTGAATTTAGAAAAGTGTGAATTTTGTCCTTGTGGTAGAACGTTGTATCTCTAAAATGTAAAGGGGAGAAAAATGGCAAAGGATATTTTTTTTCCCTTCTGAACAAATGAAAGCAAGAGAATTGCTATCTTCATTTTAGAAATCAGCCTCCAAATTTCTCTTTAAACCATTTTTAATAGAGATAGTAAATTATAAATCATCTAAGCAATTATCTGAACACAGAAGGAGTGGGGCCCAGCCTGGGCTTCAGACCCAGATGTTTCTGGACTACAATAATGCCCCAGCCCAGATATTTACAGCTTAATTTCTGTTCATGTGCACTTATCCATAAATGGTTCCTTTTCCATTTCCAGTTCAACAACTGAGCCACTTACAGTAGAGAGTGATTTAAACCTGAATCACGACAAAATGTGAATATGGACAATTTAACCTCGGAAACTTAAAAGTCCGTTTCCAATATTTAAAATGTAAGGTAGCACTGAATGATTGATTGGTTAGAGCCTCCTTTTAAATATCATATTGTTTAGGTTTTTTATCTATATATTTGTATAAAATTTGATGGCAAACTTTTTTTTTTTTTACTTTGCTTTGCTGCAGTTCACAATAGAGACTTTTTTTTTTTCTTCCTCCATTTACTGCTATGCCATCTAGCTCTACTTGCATTGCAAGCCAGTGTATCTAACCTCACTCCTTTCCTCACTCCTGTCCTCGCTGCTCCTCCTAACCAGCCCCCTTGCTTGAAACTAAACAAATTGAAAATAATGATTGGTAACCATCTGCTGTGTTGAAATTCCACGTACAGCAGTTAACTCCATTTTACAAAACAACTTCAATCTAGTGAATTACAGTGCAGTTCTTGGTGGCAGCAGATAGCAACAAGCAGTTTTGAGTTCCTCTAGACAAAGCAGTTCACGTAGGCAGAATTATGTAGAGCCAGTTGGCAGTGTTGGGGTGCTTGGGGGGAGACTTTTGCCATCAGTCCAGCATAATGCATTTGAAACTAGAGGCTAACCATGGCCTGATTGTTTCATCTAATTTAAAAAGAGGCTGGTCTATAAAACTGCATAGACAGGTGATCTTGCAGATGTGCGTCCTTTAGTTTGGTTTTCTGTTTCTGCAGCTGCAGCCCAATGTGATAAGCTTTTGGTCACTTTCATGAGACTTTTGGAGTGCCAAACAAGAATAAAAAATTAAATTTCATAGCTGGTCAAAATGTGTTGAAGAAAAATAACTATTCATAGAGTTTTTATTGAAGAAACTCTTCTATTGATGCAGGACTGGAACAATGCACTTTAAATAGTGAAGGGCTGATATTCAAATAGGGATGGACTATGATGTAATATTAAAATAGGCACCATTATAATCCATGTTTTTAATTCAATATCAGTTATTTGAGCTTAGGTTTTGATTGCATATAAGGAAAGTTGCTTAAAATGGGCAGTATATTGAGTTCAAAGGACCCATACAGTTCATAAATTCTCCGGTGTCTACTGGATTTTTCATCAGGGAGACTTCCAATAAAAATGATCTATTTTAGAAATAATATTGTTTAGTAGGTTGAAATGTGGTGTAATAAAATTAGACCTTCAGTCTTCTAAAGTTACTACTTAGATGGCACCCTTGGGATGGTAAAATGGCTGTATAAGCAGATGAATCAGACAGTTTCACTGATGGATACATTTGTCAGTCTCTGTTACAGATATAATATATTCTTATATCTGTAATCCTGACACTGTTACATCCAAATGAAATCAACATGAGGTTGTCATCTTTAAGCAAATATGTTAAGTGTTGTCTTTTGTGCTTTGGATTTGAAAGAAAGGGGCCCAAGGGAGCCAGCATCATGCAAATGGAACAAATCCCATTTCTTCTGAGCTGTGCTGTTTCCCCCTTCATGGCAGCTGGCTGTGTTATCTTTGTGTGTTTCTCTGAGTGCTGACAATTCTTTCAGTGATCTAAGTTAGGGCACATTAGAAAGTGGAAGCAGCTGTCTGTCGTTATACTGAGAGACGTGTTTGCTCTACTGCAAAGATGAAGGACCATGAATCCTTGACACACTCTCTCCCCCCCTCCCCCTTTACTTTCCAACATGATCAACATTCAGACGCACAGATTGTCTGCTTGGACAGTTTTTTGTTCTGACTGACAGCATCTGGCATAGACAAATTTAAAAATACATAGCATGCCATGCTTGGAATTGGAACATCCCTTCTTTATTAATCTTCTCATTTAAACCATTCATTTACATTTCAAGAAAGGTTACAGCTTGATATGGTTGAAACATTTATTTTAAATGAATAGCCTCCTAATGAAATACCTTGAATGAGCACCAAACAGTCAGTGTTCATTAAAAATTACACCTGATTAGTATGGCCTTGGATCTGTTGTGGAGACATAAGATTTCCCATTGTCTCAATCCATAAGAAAAAAAATAGAAAAAAAATGGTTAGCATGAGTGAGTGTGTGTAATTTTTTTTATTTTTTTTTTTTAATCTAAGCTAAATGAGAATGCAGTTTTCACTTTCAGCTCCCATCATTTACAAGGATACCATGTTAAAAAGCACTAGCCTTTGAAATTTTATTTGTCTAATTAAATCTAGGTTTGCTGGAACAATACATTTGAAGGAAACACCTAAATAGTGTTTTGTTTTGTTTTGTTTTCTTCTGCTAAGGCATTTGTGATTTGGAAGACAAGATGCTTTATGACATTGTATAATCTGAAATCCTATATATCTTTTTTCTACTGAGAAATATTCACATTTGTATATAATACTAATAAAAGGGAACTGAAATGGTGGACCACCCACTAAAATGTTTATGCACGTGCACATGCACATATGCACATGTACGTTCTGTGCACTCTCATCTTCATGATCCAGGTTAGCAGTGCAGACATACTTGTCTAGCATTTATGTAAAAATAATATGAAAATTGGCTGTACCAGTCAGAATATGGACTTTGAGTCCAGGGAGGGAGGAAGAAAAACCTCTTCTTGTACTAGACATTTTAGATGCTTTATGTCACTGTGGATTGCATCTTTAACTACTGGCAGTACTGAAACAAAAAAATCTTCCAGAAGGGAGGAGGGAGCCCCAGTATTATAGTACAACAGAGGACTGTTCAGGTGTTTGGCAGTAAATATGTAAAACAAGTATTCTGGCTTATTTGGAGAGGAAAGAGATGCTGTAGCAGACAGGCTCAATTAACAATTGTAAGCAGGAGAGGACTCGTATTCCTTCGGTAAATGTAGGAGAGGTCATTTGCTTTAGGATAATTTCTGACAAACTTCAGATGTATATAGGAAGGTTGGAATAAATATGACAGAAGATATTCAGTTACACATCAAGCTTTTTGTATTTTCAATGGTCATTTACATTTTTTTTCTCAGTGAATAGGTTCTTTTTTATTAATATTTTACTGAATAATATATTTTAAAATTAATTGACTGTGAAACAAGCATTTTGGGACAATAGGAATTTTAATATAGGCTTGAAATATCATTTATGCTTTTTAATAATTCTCTTAGTAATGCCCAATCTATTTTTCTGGAGGAAGCACTAAGATGATAAGTTTTCAGCATAGATTTTACTATGCTAGTTATGTATAATCATAAAAGTGAAATAAAATTTTATTTTAAATAAATCACATTTTCCCCCCACAATCTGTTCCATATATGATAAACTTCTATTTTGATTTTATTTTTTTTTAATGAGTAGTTATAAAGGCTTGTACAGATATGCATCTGTAAGCAAACTGGGAATAGGTTAGAGAACACAATTCCCTGGTGTAAAAAGCAAGGTTTAGCAGTAATGCTTTTAATCTGGACTTGTAGAGGATTCAGGAGCATCCATAGATCTGCTTCAGTAATTACCATACCCCAAGTGGCACTGGAAGAGACATTTGCCTAAAAACTTGATGTCTTCATTACACTGTTTACATTTTAATTAGAAACATGAAAATTAGTGATTCATACGGACAACTATAGTTTAAGTGGGTTTGCTCACCATCCAATAAATCATAGAGGGGAGAAAAAAGGAGGGGGGGGGAGGAAAAAAAAGCAGGCAACCCCACAGCCTGCATCTGCAAGTGACAAACCCTCTCAAACCTTACAGCTGTAATAAGCAGTTTAGTAGGAATCATTCATAGGAATAGTTTTTTGGTTTTAAAGCTGTTTAAAATTTGGTTTTTATTTTATTTTATCAGAGATGACAGTTGCATGTAAATTAGCAAATGAATTCAAAGATAAAGCTCCCTGCATGCAGTACTAAGTGTATGTGAATGATGTGTGTATAGATTACACATATGTAGCCTCTGTGTATGCCTATATATAAATTGTAGCTGTATTAAGGACAAGAATTGGTGCAGGAAGATTTTGGCAGCGTAGAGCACTACGTATGGCTGCAGAGCAGGCAGTTTAGCCAGTTTCAGTATGTCTGCATAAACACACGTAAACATTAGTATAGCTGCACACGGAGATGTATATATACAAACACACACGTGCCGGCACAGAGGCACAAGTAAGGATGTGCTGAGAATGTCCCTGGGAATTTTTGCATGTACCTGTCAGCATCAGTTGCCAAAAATCACTCGGCCCGGGAGTGCTGTGGAGAAGCAGCGGTGCCTGTCAGTGCCCCTGCCTGAGTCAGCAGCACGTCCAGAGCCAGCTCCGGGCTGCAGCCCCTCAGCCCGCCCGGGCCTCCCGGGGCCCTCCCGCCGCCCCCACTCCCGGGAGCCACCCCCCTGCCCACCGCGCACCCCTGTGCGAGCTCACATCCCCGCTCCCAAAGGCAGGGCTGGGATTCCAGCTAATGACTCAGAGATGCAGAGGGTCAATGCACTGGTGATCTGGAGTACTGAGCCATCGCGCCAGCTTAGTCGTGCTTCCTCCCCCCCCCCCCAATAACTCACTGTCTTACCTTCCGCGTTTCCAAGCCCATTCCCGTATGATAAAAGTGATGATATGCAAAATTGCATTTCTTCTCCTAAGAATACTTCATGAGTCATATTCCTACAGATTTCAGTTTGGTCCGCTACATTAAAAAAAAAAAAAAAATTACTTTGCTTGGGGGTGTATGAGGGAATCGTTTTATACACTGTTAATTGTATTTTACGTTAGATCCACATAGGCTGTTTGGGCATAATGGAAATAATGCATGGATAACAAATTTCTTTGAATGGGAGAGTGAATCTCAGTAGCAATAAATAAAAACTTGTTGGTTTGATATTAGTCTTTTTTTCTTTAAGCAAAAATAAGGAAGTTTCTTTCTCCTTTGTTTTTAATGAATTTCTTTCCTTTAAAATTCTTAACATTTGCAGAATAACCTTTCCAGAACTCTCATTCTGCATTCTGTTACTTTCTTTTTATATATATATGTTTACATATATATTTATAATTATTCCTTTATATCTCAGATTTTTAGTCAGTACATGGTATACATCAAAATAAGCATTTTATAAAAATGTTTCATATTTGCCAATATGAATCATGTTTATCTTCTTTTATCATTCAAGTGGTATTTGTGAGCCAGAGAATAAGTAACCCAGGTATATCTTCTGGCTATTTTAATGCTTTATGTAAACATTTCCCACTCCAAAAATACACAACAGCGTCTTTGCATTTTAATGTCAAACACTTTCATTTAATCTGAAGATTTGCTTTTCTTTTTCTTAATTTAAGTTTTTATTCCAAGTTATTGTCTCTATTTTACCCCATCCTTTTGGGTGTGGGCATTTTGTAAATGTGACTGAACAGATCTGTCTACCTCTGCGAAGGCAGAAACATGCTGCTTGCTTGTACGCACTGCAAAATTCTAATAGTTTTGTGCTATCTGTTAAATTCAGTATGCTTTTTGCATTGTGGCACGAAACAGTTGTGCTGTGAGGGAAGCTGGCTGCCTGCCAGCCATCGACTATGAAATCCCGGGTACCTGAGAGCTTATCAGTTCTTTTGCTTTGTAAAAGAAAAAGTGATGAAAATGTTGGTAAACTGCCATGAAGGTTTAAGGCTGCTGGAATAAGGAGCCGTGTAATCAGATTGGAAAATGGAGCCTGAGATTCTCTGCATGGGAAGCAGTCGCCTGTGGACCTGCCGAGATGCTGTGCAAGTGCCCGAGCTGACCACTTTGTTAGCAAATCAGCTTGTTTGCTGCAGCAGCAGGGTGGAATAGGCTAGTTCTTGTGATGGTATGTAACAAAAGTAATATCTCTTGCTTTGCACAATGTAATCAGCTTGCAATTAGCTCACTCTACATTAACCTTCTTGATATTTTTCCTTTTTGTAAGACTGTGCACTTTAAACAATTAACTATAGAAAGTAATCCTTCAAGCAAATCAAAGCAATCCTTTAATTTTATCACCCTGCTGAAAAAGTATCAGGTGGTCAACTGGTCTTCATCAGCTGCTGGAAATTCTCAGGCTCGCTGTAGCGTGGAGAGGTTCTTTAACCCATTCACATTTAGAAAAATGTCAAGATTTTATATTTCTCACATAATATAATGCTGCATCATGAAGCTGCAATTGGAATTGTTTTAATGAAAAGCCTTGGGAGAGCCCTTTCCTATACAGATGGCTTTTACGCTTCTGTTTGTTTAGGCATTTCCATACACTACCTCTCAGAAAGCTTTGATGACACAGCCACTTGTACTGATAATTCCACTGCTTCACCTCCAGTGAACTTGATTCACTAAGGTTGGAGAGAACAAGGCTATCGTTGCTGATCTTGTGCGTTGCTTTTTAATCCTCTGAAATAAAAGCCAGATAATGGGAAATTTTTGTGGTAGGCAAACTTCCTTTTAGGTAGGAAAGGAGAAGTTTTAATTCCATTTTTGGAAATAAGAAATCTTGAAGTTCAGCGAAGGAAAATAACACCTAACTCAAATTACCAGTGCAGAACATGATCTGCCTTGCTGCTATTTGAATGCCTTACCCACCCAAAAGTTTCTTTGTCTATTTGATAGTTTTGGGTTTTATTACAGGCTTGAGTTTTCCAGAGTCGTCCTTTAAATCGTGATTATTTATACCCTGGTACTATAGTGTGATAGCATTATGCGTGGTATTTCATGTAAAAGGTTTCTATGTTTAAATTATTGTTTGACGTGTCTTTCTAATTTCTAAACTTACATCATTCAACACTAGCGGGCATATGAATAACAGCAGTGAAACTAGTGACAAAAATGTTTACAAATCATAATGTCCCTATTCATATTACATTGTTTATTTGAAAATAAACATTGTGGGTGATTTAGGGCTGTAATGAACAAAGTGGTGCAAAACTTCTGTCTGTGTATTTTTTTTAGAAGATGGAAATGGTCAGCAGCTGCTTTGCTGCCTCCTCAAAAAAGTAATTTCATTGAATTCCATTAGATCAGAGCAATGAACTGAATTTATAATATGTGATCTGCTTTTACCAATGATATCTGTGAAAGCAGTATTGACTGGCTGTGTTAATCTTTTACATCTCTCTTTTGAATGTGAGCAAGTTTTGAAAATACAAAGTCAGATCCTACTAATCACACTACTTTTATCATATTGGTTTTGGCTTAGTTTTAATATGTATAAAAATTCTGGAATTTATGTGCACATCTGTTTTCTGTGTGCCCCAATTTAAAAAAAAATGCAAAAAAATAAATAAGAAAAAATAACCTGCATACATCTTATGCTGCAAAGATCTACTTTATATTCTTTTAGAGGACAAACTCCATTAGATATGCACTTACTGTACATTGGATTGTAAATCTTACAATTTAATGGTAATTCAGTGAGCAGTTATTGCTTCTGTGGCCTTTTTTCTTTCTTTTTTGTCCCATCTCACTTGTGAAATAGGGTTACCCTTTACAAGTGTCACATCCATAGATTCATCTTTTGTACTCTATAGTTGTTCCTAGTGCATCATTCTAAGTGAAAAGAAAAATAGGAAGCCAAAGCTACAGGAGAGGCATTGGGGGAGGGGATCTATACATAGAAATACAGCATATACAAGCAGAAAGACCAAGGCAGTTTAGCATCAATCTAACAGATTAAAATTTTGCTGTAAAGGTACATTTTCTTTAACCTCATTCTCATTCGTTTTTCTGTACCACTGTAGCTGGTGTTTGAATTCCCAGGAAGCAGAAATGGTGTCTTAATGATATGAGCCTTTTTGCCTTGCTTACACTGTTAATACTCTTATCCCATTTCTGATATGAAATACTTTTTGTAGAAACAATATACACATTTGTAAAGAAATTATAAAAGGATTCTCCTTTTGAAGATAATGAGTTCTCTTCAGGAACTGCAGGTTACGTGGAACACAAATGAGCTCTAAGTGGAGGGATTTAAAGTCCTGCTACAGCATTTAATTTCTTGAGGAAAGGAGTTCAGTTCAAGGTTAGCCTGTTATTGTGGCACTGGCAACTACTTCTCTCATTCCTGTTCTTCTGCCAGCAGTACCGCACAAAAGGCAGTCATTTTTATTTAATACGCAGGGAGGTATTAATCACTGCAGTGTTTTCTTGCAAAAATTTGTCTTATCAAATTCATTGTTTCGCCACTCATGGCAATAATAGGTGTTTAATTACTCAATAAGAGCAGTTTTATAGATTCCATTTTTCCTGTTTGCTGGACAAATGGTATTGATTTTGTACTTTGATGCAACATGAAACTGTATTAAACACAATTAGAATTCTAAGGCTGGCAATGTGTATCAGTTATGGTAACTGAACTCCTTGCTAAAGGAATTGCGTCTTCCAAATTTTCATTACATTTAAATTACCAGAAGAAGGAAAGATCTTTAAGGACACTCCTTTTATTATACAACTTCTTGCTGTTGTAGTTTTGTTTTTTCTTTCTTGTTTTTCACTAGCATTTATGATTGTTTAAAATTTTATATATTCAAGACAAATAGTTTGTCATTTTCTGAGATAATAATCCCTTTACACTGATAATAAGTCATGAACATGCCAGCCTCCTCAACAATTTTACCACTGTCTTGTCCTACCTTCCTGCCATACTTACACACAGGGTTTCTTGTGTGAAAAATAAAAATGATGTTGTACCCCAAGCTTGAGTTTGGACAGTAAAAATTTATGAGATTAGTGAAGGCAGCAGTCTTCTTTATTTTTCCTAGAGTTTTAGTTTTCTTCAATGGGTGCCTAATAAGCCATGTGTTTTTTTATTTTTCTTTACTTTTTCCTTTTTTTTTAAATAAGTTTTTATTTTTAGTGTTGGTTATTATGCTACTGTTGTTCATGGAATGCTATTGATGCATCATTATCTCTGTAGACTTGAGCTCTTTCTTCTAGGTAGGATTTTAGCTGATTT
Source organism: Calypte anna (assembly GCF_003957555.1). NCBI lineage: Eukaryota > Metazoa > Chordata > Aves > Apodiformes > Trochilidae > Calypte > Calypte anna. The sequence continues at coordinate 18,205,289 of NC_044253.1, read as the reverse complement.
GCAAAAGTTGCTCTGTGAAAATAATTGTTCGATGTTTACTTTGTGGGTCAGTAAGTTTTTAATTACAATTCTTTCTGCTGCTGGTGCTTTTGTAACCTTTACCAATTGGGAGTATTTAATATTATCTTATTTAGTGGGGTTTTTTGTTTCCAAAGAGTAGGAATTAAAAAACATGTACTGAAGGTGAACATACTCAAGTATCAGTATCTGAATCAAGAAACATTTAGCTCAGTTTGGGTATTTCTTGATAATACAGACAGAATTAATGAAAAACATACCTTGACTGAATAATATTTTTGAAAAAAACACATCACAGACAGAGCTATCTACAACATTTTTTTCAGCATCTAGATGTTTTCAGAGTGTAATTGAAATAATTAGGGATATGCAAGTACTTGAAGCATCTTCTGAATTGTGTATATAGGTCTGGTGTGTGATTGTTGGGGAGCATGGTTAGCAGCAGAAATCATACACCATTTAATCACCTGTTTTTAAAGGAAGCACTACTTTTGCCCCCTGCTTTGGGAACATGTTTATTTGGCATAATTTCACAAAGGCATATTAACATGCTTACACTCATGGTTTTGTGATAATATTTTCAATTCTTTTACAGGATATTCCTCAAACTTTGAAACGAGCTGATTTCTTTTTTAAACTTTAAGAGCTTTGGTGGCACTGCTCATGTCTAAGCTTAAGCACATGCTTAAGTGCTTTGCTAGGTCAACCTCCATACTGAGTGGACCTTCTTTTTTTCACCTTTGAAGCAAATTATTTATTTCCTATGAGTTCTGAATAACTTGGGAACAAATGGCTCATTCCATTGATTGTGCTTTAGGCAGTGGATTAGGTCTTCTTCGCTTTATGAAAATCAATACAAACTTCAGTTACACAAACAGCAGGTAAGACATTAAAATTAAAAGAGTGTACGGTGTGCGTTTTAAGATGTGGTGATGTCTCGACTGTCCAGATGTTCTGGGAAAATTGAATAAATGTAAGTGGGATTCTGAATAATTGAATATATTGTTCTTATTTATTTGGATTACTGTAGCACTTAGAGGTCTCAACCAAGATGGTGACCTTGTTGTGCTGGTATTGTAAAAACATGTAGTGAGAGACTGTTCTGCGTCAGAGAGGTTACATTCTAAATAGCTGAGACTCACAGAGGTTAATAGGGACACAAAGAGGCGCTGAAATGTGAAGAGACTTGCCCAAGGTCATATAGCAGGTCAGTAGCCGAGCTGGGAGTTTAGCCTACCTCTCTGGACTCCTATTGCAGTGTCCTATACACTACATTGCCTCCCCAATGATTAAACTATCTGCCTTTAATAGCTATTGAGGGAAGTAATTGTCTTTGATTTAGCAGAGAATTTTGGACAGTGACATTTGACTGTGTTTCTGCTTGCTTCTTAGATGTTGTAGAAAACAGAGATATAATACGGGAAAGAACATTAAAGCGTGACTCTTATTTTGCCCTCCTTATTGCAAATTTAGTAAATACTTTTTGAGAGTTGGACACTATTTTATAGAACGTTAGATACAACCGCTGGTGTTTCTTGCTGTTTTGCACACGTATTTTTGCTTTTCAGGTGTAGCATACAAAATGAAAGGTAGAGCTAACCACCTTGATTGGCTCTTAGGGAATAATATTTTAATTACTTTGGCCAAGCCATCCTGAAGGCTGTATCCTCCTTATGACAGTTCACTTTAGAAGCTACAGTGCTTCATTTCAGTAACTTTATTACCATTTGGCTCAGAGATTGCTATTTCGCCTTGGCCACAGATTTCATCAGTTGCCCGGTTCACCTTTGTCCACACTATACTTGTGAAATGACCTGCTCCTTTAGTGCTTGTCAATAGTAAATTGCCGCATCCTCAGTGTCCATGCTGAAGTGCAGTAAAGAACACAACTCTTTATTAAATTACTGGATTTTACACTTAGTTTTTTTGGATTATACCTGAATGTGAAAAGTCTTAATTACCATTTAATACCGAGTAATTAAAGCACTGGCCAGGGTCAACCATATAAAGTGCACCAGTTTGAACTGCCACCTGATTAATAGGCTTGGTGATATAAAAAGTTCAGCACAAAAGCGTGCTCTGCCAGGGTCACTGCTTTAATAGCTGTGGAAAGTGCAGTTTTTGCTGTAATTCTGTTCTAACAATTGGATCAAAATAATAATTTGTGAGGTGTTCATGGCTGGCTTCTCCAGCATGACGTCAGGTGAATTATTTTAATTTTCCATCAGTTAAATTTGTTTTGTGGAATATATAAATGAGCAACTGGTCTGACTCAAATAATTTTTACATTTTATTTACATTCTTCAAATTGAACCATTAAGTATAATTTTTTCCAGCCTTCCATTCTAGGTAAGAGTTAAGTTTAGGGCAGGATAGATGTAATACGGACCAGTTTTGTGTCTCTTTCTGCATCTGTTTACATACATACAACCATTGATTTATTGTAGCTCAGGTGCCATATGCACTGTGGTGTGTTTTTTCCTGTGAGTGTGTGAGGTTCTGTGTGTTTGGGAGAGTGTCAACGCAGAGCTGGCTTAAAGCCGTGTTTTTATATCCCTGTATATATATCTCCCTGTATTATATCCTGTTATGAATGCTCTTCCTGCACCATGCTTAGCCCCAGAGGCTCTGGTCTGTAGGATCATTTGAAAATTGTGCTGTGTTCACATTTAATGTAGGGGGGCTTTGTTTTGTTTTTTAAACACTTAACAGTTTATTGATAGGTCCTGGGCAAATTGCTGCACCTTCAGAGGACTCATTTAGCTTTTGCTCGGCATCATGTGCATGCAGCAGGCAGCTCATGTATTACCAATTGCAGGGTGGGAGCCATAATGATTTTTACCTACTGGCGGCTCCATAAGCATTAATTTTGACAACAACCTACAAAGTGGGTAAGCGTGGTTATCCCCACTTTATTACTGAGGCCTCAGGAGGAAGGATTAAAGCCTTGATTCTACCGATAAGTGTGCATGTGCTTAGCTTTAAACATGTAGGCAGACCTATCTATGTATTTGAGTGGGTGAGCCTTTTCCAGCAAAGTTAAAAACATGTATTTTTTGAGCAAGTTTTCTAAGTGAGCAGAAGATTTCCATGTCAGAGGCAGGTTTTGGATCTGGAATACTTGGTGCTGGCTTTAGTCATCATATTTCACCATTTTCAAATACACAAAAAAATACTTTTTAGTTATTTGTTACAGTGATTACTTAATATATAATAGCAAGAGTGTCAGCTCTCATATTTCCAGTGAAGATTGATGGCAGTTTTGTGAGTTATTTGCTGCTAATTCACTTCAGTCAAGGTGGATCAAGTGTGTTATTTTGCTTTTTTTGTGAGCACCTCTCCTATGAAGACAGGCTGATGCAGTTGGGATTATTCAGCCTGGACAAGAAAAAACTATGGGAAAGTCTTATAACAGCCTTCCAGTACCTGAAGGGGGGCTACAGTAAAGCTGGGGAGGGGCTTATTACAAGGGCATGGAGTGATAGGACAAGGGGGAACATTTTCAAGCTGAAAGAGGGTAGATTTAGATTGTATCTTAGGAAGTAATTATTTCCTGTGAGGGTGGTGAGACACTGGCACAGGTTGCCCTGAGATGCTGTGGATGCCTTCTGCCTGGAAGTGTGCAAGGCCAGGCTGGATGGGGCTTTGAGCAACCTGGTCTTGTGGGAGATGTCCCTGCCCATGGCAGGGGCACTGGAACTAGATGATCTTCAAGGTTCCTTCCAACCCAAACCATTCTGTGATTCTACGATTTGTTATTGGTTTTAAATGCAAATTTTGCTCAATCTATGCTCTTTATAGTTATAGCTTACAAGGTCCTCTGCTGAGATTTGGGTCTCTCTGTACTGGATGCCCTACTTCTTTGTAAGAATATGTGTGAAGAGGATGCAGATAAAGGCAACAGAGATGAAGTCAGTAGAAGCAGTTCCCATGACTTTTATTACAGCTTTTTTTTGAAAGCCATGGCTGAGACAGCTTGCCTAGCCAGGAAAGGGGCCAATGTGTTTTTGCTACAGCCTGACTGGAGGTAAAACTGCCAACCCTCTAGGCAAGTCAAAATTTCCTTGAAGTCACCTCTTGACTGAGCAGCCCTTGGGGTCCCTCTCTGCCTTCTACTCTGGTACTCTCTTGGGCACTGGCTGCTGGCTCTGGAGGCTGTGTGCAGGTTTTGGGGGGAGCTGTGATTCATTTCAACCCATCCTCTGGCCTGCGCCGCAGGAGCTGATTTGCATCCAGTTCCACAAATGCAGCACTGCATGGGTAGTGCAGGACCATATTGCAAATGGTACCATGTGGGGCTGGCACAGTTGCTGTTGAGCCCCTGTTCCTCAATCTCCGGATGCTTGTAAAGGTCTCCCTTAATTTGACAGTTGCGGAGTGCACATTTTAAATAATAAATGGGAAACTTAACTTCCACTCCATTTTTTTGGCATTTGCTCGTGATCTGCTTCTGTTAAGGATTAATATTTCCTGATAGATGCGAATGAACATGCTGATGTATGTTCACAGGCTCTGTTCAAAGCAGTTACAGGTTGTTTTATCAACCATATGCCTTTCAGTTTTACTCTTGAAACAGGACCAGCACAGCAATAAATTGAAACTTCAATTATCAGAGTGTTTCAGGTTCTGATAAATAGACGCAGCAAGCCTAGCTATTTTTTAATATTCCTACTATGATGAAATAAGTTTAGCTGAATGATTCCAGAGAGATAAACAATTTCACCATACAGAGAAGGGAAAAGGGAACCTTGTGATGCTAAGTGATTCACTGATTAAACTATAGAAATTATGCCTCAGGCTGTGCTGTCATTGGAACTTGCTATAAAACTGTGTTCTTTTCATAATATAGTTGATAGACACAAAGCAATATCAAAACGTCAGTCATTCAAATTTAGGTATTCATAAGCACATTTCCAAAAGTGTTGTCCTATTTTGCAGGTGGCAAAATAGAGCCTGAGAAAAATTGCTTGAGAATCACTGTGATCTTGCAGATGATGACTGTTGTGGTAGTCAGGTGGGATTACTGAAGCTCCAAGGTTATCTTGCAAAAGGGCTAAATTTTGAAAATGTAGGGGGACCAAAAAAGTTAGGACTTATTCGTGTGTTTGAAATTGGTTTCAGTTTAGTTAGTAGCAGATTGATGACAAAAACAGTTTTCCTTTTTTTAAACTGGATCTAGGCTTCTGAAGCATTTTCATATCCTTTGTTTGAAATCTGCCCAAAGAGCTCGAGATCATCATGGCTGAAAAGTCTGGAATGCAAAAATCAGTGAGATGATAAAAAAGAGCCCATTGTTTTCTGAGTCTCTTCTTCCAAGACTTAGTTTGACAAGTTCAGAACAGCCCTCCTGTGAATACATGACAGAAGCCTGAAAAATTTGAGCTCAAGTTCTCTGTCTTTAAATATGCTGATTCTTTATTCTCAGGGATTAAAAAAATAGCCTCTAGTTTAAAATTTCTCACGAACTCAGAGTGAACACTTTTAGTGAGACCATGTGAGAAAATGCTCTGGAGGGCCACCCCCTTCCATACAAACAGAACTATGTAAACACCACAATTTTGTGGGGTTTGTATTCGGAAAACTCCACAGTGGACAGACTAACTGCATGACATTTTACCTGTTCTGAGGAAGTGAAGGTTAATAGCTGGAAATAAAAAAAAAAAAAGAAGGATAATTATGATAAAGCTTGGTACTAAATCTAAATAAATACTTGAATGGTCTTTAACAATTACAGCCTGTCCATTTTTTTTCAACGTATAAACCTGTTCTGTACAAAGAGAGGTGCTGAGCACAGACATATTTCTATTGACTGCAGTGAGTACATCTCAATTCTGGTTCCTCCTTGACACAGTTAAAAAAAGAAAGTTTGAACAAAACATAGCATTGTTTGGTTCTATTAAGAAATGTCACCATTTGTCTAAGTAAAACTATTAAGCCATAACCTGTATCTTTTCTTTCACCTTGGTGTATGTCTAAGGTAAAGGTTCAAACCAATTCTTTTCATGTACATAATCATGGGCTGCAATTAATCACAATCTGTTTCCTTTTAAAAGGAATCCATTATGAAATCTTACAAGATGAACAACCACTAAAGTAGAAAATCTGATGCATTAAGAGTTACAGACTTGCCGTGTAAAATTTGTGTAGCATTTAGGAACACTTAGAAGAACTCTAAGAGTAACTTAGGTGTTATAGCAATATCCACAGAAAAGAAAATTAGAGAGGGGAAAAGAACCCACATAACTAAACCAATTTATTGGGTTTGCATGGCAAGGTTTTGGTAGTGGGGAGGATACAGGGGTGGCCTCTGTGAGAAGCTGATAGAAGTTTCCCAATGAAGCTGATGCCAGCTGCCTCCAAGACAGACCTGCTGCTGGCCAAGGCCAAGCCAATCAGCAACAGTGGTAGCACTTCTGTGATAATATACTAGAAAATGATGACACAACCATTGTTAGTGTGGAAGAATTGTTTTTCTTCCATTAAAAGAATACAAAACAACTAGAAAAAATGTAATTTGCTGTCTGGAGGGGGAGTTCTTAAGTTGCCTGAGATCTTGCATAGCATGTCAGCTGCCACAGAGCAGCCCTGGGAGACTGCCCCGTAAAGCATTGAGCAGCTGAAGTCCACCAGCCTCCTCAGGTACCCAAACAGTGGTTGCAGCAGGGATCCAGTATAAGAAGGACTTATATTTTTTTTATTTCAGATATATGCTCCCACCTATTTTCAAGCATATATATTTTCAAGCATAATGACCATCATAAGAAACACCCAAGCTTAGATGAGATAGCTAAGATCAATAGTGGGTGGTAGAGAAGAGCAAGGGATCCCACCAGTGTAGAGCTCTGCAGGAGCTGCAGTCACCATGCCAGAGGGAGCGTATGCCCACACCACCACAGGCACTGCAGGACTGGACTGCAATGCTCAGCAGGGTGTTTGGTTTCCGAAGGATGTAACTCTGTTTGCTCTGTGTAAGCTGTTGAATGAGAAATAAGAAAGTTTTAATTGATTGCCATGATGTCTAGCTGTTGAAACAGATTTAGGGAGTGCTTTTTTTAGACAGTGGACAATTGTTAGTCGTTAGCTGGAAATATGCTAATGAATCTAATAGGAATAAAATAAGAAAGGATTTCATAGAAATTGCTCAGACTATCACACTTAGTAGGCAATGGTAATCCTTTAGTAGTTTTTTTAATCACTCTATCAACTTCTAGAGAAGTAATATGTCAAATTTCAAAGATTAGAAATGTCTTAAAGTTATAATTTCCTGTACATTTATGTGAAGTTTTTTGTAGGAATACATGTGCTGCTGTGGGTACTGAATTGGAAAGTTTTCAAAAGGAAATCACTATAAAAGTAGAGCCTTCCAAGACACAATCTTCATGGACTCACTCAGTGGGAAGAGTCTTAGTTGTGGCAGCTGAAAAAGGTTCTGCCAGAAAGAAGTACGGTATTTAAGACAGAGATAAGAGAATGGTCGACTTTATTACCTCCAAAAAAACTTTTTGTTTGTTTTTTGACAGCCTCACAAATTACAGTTGGTGTGGTGGAAGGAGAGAGAGCTCCTGTATCCTAGAAATATTTAATTACAGTTAGTAAGGGCTGAGGAATGTAGGCAAAGGTTTCTGAAAGACCCTGTGGGCCTGCTCATAGGGTGCTTGGCAGGGGGCCAGATTCTGAGGTTATGTTCTGGAGCTGCAGCAGAGGGGTGATGGGATGCTGTGGTTGCCTGCATCTTCTGGAGGTACACCTCTGCATCATCCTTGTTCTGTTATCCGACTCCTTTGTGCGTTTTTGGTGTGTAATAGTGGTGGTGACAGTGATCAACTTAAGGAGGCAGGTTCACTCTGCTCTTAGGAGTTGTAAACCTGTTAACTCAATAGTAGTTGGAGAGAATACTGGAGAAAATGTACAACTGAGTGGAAATACTATGAGTTTAAGTTAGTTTTCCAAGTTAGTTTTGCATCATTTAAATTGCTTCTGCATTGTTCACAGGATAGCTTTTCAGTAGCGATCATAGGGGCTGCTTAAATACTAAAATCTTCATTCAGGAAAAGTATATTTAGATATGGTTTTAATTAAGTACATAAATAAGTTTCAACTTTTTAAAATTGAGATGCCCCCCTAGATGAAGTCTTTTCATGTTAACAACTATTCTTTAACATCTCTGGTGTAGAGTACTGTGGGAATGCTATTTAGAGAAAAATCCTCTTCTTTCAGGTAAATAGATCATGTTATTTGAAATCTTTCCTCTTAAAGTGAAAAGTTTTGTTTCATGGAAGTCATCAGAATGTAAAATAATAAACTGGGATGTAAAGCTGTGAATGAGGAACATTTTCTGAAGTGCTTAAATGCATTATGAAAATGTTGAGTAATGTTAATAATATGCTGTGCCTTACATTTCCAGGTACACTTGCAATCTTTAAATCCTGAGAATTGGCTCCAAATACATCAGAATTGGTAACTTCCCCACACAACTTTCATGTTCAGCTTTTCTTACAAATTGGTAATTAGAGTATTTAACCTTACTCTCCCTTTGTTTATTAGAAAATACTATTTTTTTAACAATTACAAAAATACTACAGCAGATCAAGCAGTTATTTTGACAAACAGCTTGAAACATTCTTGCCTAAATTCCACAGACAAAAAAGCCAACTAAATAATCACCCTGAGCAGATTTTCACACAGACCTCAGTCAGCCTTTATGAAGGCTAATTACACTGGTGTTTTTTACATGGGGCAAAGGAAGAGATAAAATTAGGGCATAAGAGACACTATTCCTATTTTGAGAAGGTAGTAGAATAATTGGCAAGGGATTTTTATTGCCATTTCATTATACCAAGGGATTTTGTTTTTTTCTCTTTCACGTTTTGATATTTTTTTCAGGCTCTTCAGCCTCATGTTTAGTGGCATGGATCTCTGTGCAGTGAGTAAGAAACTGCATTCAGTGAGATTCCCCAATGTATTAATAGTACATTTTAGAGGTTGTGGATGTTTGCGTATGTTTTAACTCTGCAGCTTCTGTCACCTCCTCCCTCACTAATTCTTTCTCCCTGTGCCTTGTGTCTGGTAGATGATGAATGTCTATTTAACTAGTGCAACACTTTACCAGTTATTACATTATAGTAAGACCTGTGAATTGTTGGCTGGGGTAGGTCCACTGATAGCTGGAACATTTTGGGGCATCTGAGTCAAGTACTGGGTTACAGGGCTCCTCTGTGTGCCCAGACCAGAATCAGCTCATGAATCACATAGGCTAAATTGTCTACCCAAACTACATTTGGCATTTCATCCTTTCTTCTTTTATACATGTTAAAAAAAAGGGCAAAACAAATTATTTTTCAGTTTTGTACTTCCTTAATTTGAAATTCCTCAGTTTGTATTGAATAAAATTCCAGAATTAAAGCAGTAACACTACAAACATCTCCCAGTCCTGAACTTCTTTCCTAGTGTTTCTCTAATATATATGTTCAGTACTGTGCCATCATTTCATGGGATCTAAAGATGGGGTTGCAGCAGGAAGCATCACCGTAGTTGGTAAAGAACTGGCATTTTGAAATGAAGTAACTTTGGTGTGCTGAAGGAGAGTTTCACTGTTAGGGAATAACTATGTAAACAATAAATATGCAAGTAAGGGAGTAACTCTTTTTTAGCTATTGCCTTATCTTCTTTGCTAAAGGATATTTAAAAATAATGAAAAAAAGAGAAACTTTTCATTTAATCTTTCTTGAACTTTTCCAGGCCCACTGCAATTAATTTAAAAACACTTAGAAATTATTTTGAAAGGTGTCTTTCTATGCAAAATACAGGCATGAATTCATAGTTTTGTTTTGGTTTCTTTTCAGGATTTGTTTGACAGAACTTCACCTAGCACTCTATCCAAACCAGCAGGCTTCACTTAGTTTCAGCCCCAAATTACATCGTTCGACCCCAGTAGAAGTTTCCTCCATTACAACAAATCGAGCCCAAGTTTGTGTGACAGTGGATAGATGAGGTGAGCTGATGAGGGTCTGGGAGGCATTGCAATCAGAGTGGCAGGTGAGGCAGCTCTCAGTGACTGGATTTGAAGGGCTAAATGTGAGGGTTTAGAAACAGAGGAATTGCCATACTGGATTACAGCCAAAGTCCATCAGGAAAATATTTCAAGTTTGTCAGTAGCTATCAGAAAACACATTAGAGAAAGGTGCATGAAAAACGTAATAACAAACAAAAACAAGCTGAGTGAGAGGAATTGTATCAATTAAGTCTAGATCTGTTTTACAAGATCTTTGCAGCCTAAAGTTTTCTTTTGGTAATCTAAACCAAAGGCAATTTATCTTGATATAATCTGAATTGCACACACACCATCAGACTGGTATGAGTTTTCTCCTCAGCTGTGGATTGATGCAGTTAGACAATGTGTTCCTTATGAACTATGAGTTATCAGCCAGGAGATACAAAGACTAGGATGAAGAGGAAGGACTATTTTTAGTGTAATCAAACAGCTTAATTGAGCTTGGGACATTTGTTTTGGATGAGACATAGTGGCAGGATGAAACTGTAGGGAAAGCTGAGCCTGCCTGTACTAAAAGTGGGTCTCAATATGAATGCTATTACAAGGACTGGATCATTGCAAAGGACTCATGTTACAAACACAGACAACTCATTTAAATTGTTTTTCTTTTTTTTAAAGTTTTTAAAATTATATTTGTCCTCTTGCTGCACTGATTTTGCCAGTGTAAAGATCAGAGGTTTTATTTCATTATATTTTGGTAATCTGTTAAATGAGACTGGGTCACCTTGCACCATGCAACATTTCACTTCACTGCTAAAACTTAATGCCATCTTTTTATCTTTCACTGAGTGGATGTCAGAGGACATAATGTTAATATAAGACAGGCATCTCTAATATTTAATGAATGGCCTTTAAAAAAACTAAAAAACCCAAACCTAGGGATTAAAAATTGACACTAGGCTACTGAATTTGGTCATCTTTCTTGAATGTTGAATGGTTTTCCGTTTATGTAACTCATCTATTATAAGACCTATTCTTTGTCAGGCAAGGCTATTAGAAAGTACAGGTGGCTTCCTCAGATTAAATACATTGTTTTGTCTTGGGGTGGGGGATGGACAGATTTCCATTAAAGAGTATTTTGGCTACCAGCCAAAATAAGGCTGGTAGCTTTTCAGTGGCTTAGAGTTCACTATTAAAACTGTGAGGCCTGGGATTTTGTACTTCTTTTAATTTTTTGTTTACCTCCCTTCCTGTGCCTTAAAAATTAGTCTATACTTACCAGCTTAAAGGGATGTCAAGTAGGTTAAATCAAGATCTTACAAAATGTTCTAAGAAAAGTGCATACCATCAGTAAATTATGGGGCCTTTGCCTCCATTTTTTAATACTGCATTTATCAAATGTACTATTCCAAAATCACGTGGTGTAATATACACTGATTTGGATAGCTATGTGTGTATATATATATATATATATATATATATAATGTTACATGTCAGAAAATTGAGTTAGATGAAGGTTTTTGTAGCAATATCCCTGCATGCAAATTTTTATGTATGGTAGAATATACATAATGCTTACTGCCAGAACCTGTGAGGGTAATGTTTGTTTTTCATTCTTTGATACTTAAGGGTAGAAGAACTCTAGTTAAACTTCTGAACGTGAGAAATTTAAATGTCTAATTCTTCATTGGAGTAATTGCACCATTAAATTAAAGCATAGCAGAGGGAGTGATGGCTGTGATGGTATACAGAACTTATCTATGACCTGAAATAATCATGAGATAGTCTGGATGATGTAGTGAGAACCTTGCAGTTTCTACTGTACCATTCATGTTCCTACTCTCAATAGTCATGTCCAAAACTGGATTAGGATCCTAGTGAAACCTGGTATCTAGTTTATATATAGTAGTTTTCGAAAACAAGAATGGAAGAGACCTCTAAGATCATCAGTCCAGTCATCTCTTATTGCAGATACAATGTCATATAATCTTTCCTAAATGTGTTGAGTATCATAAATTTATGGAACTCCATGCTTAGCATTTATTATCTCTGCAAAATCGATATTTTATTTCACAAAATTCAGTGTTAATAAGTTCACCTATATTAGCATAATAGAATTTTAGAAATTATTTGCTAGACATAGAGGCCAGATAAACAGTTGGTAGAGTTAATTCATTCCTAGTTTCTAAAATAAGTGTGCAAAGAACTGTCAGCAGTCTCTTCCCTCCCTGCAGTTTGCTGTCTTTAAGTACAGAGCAAATGCAGATCTGCCCTCACTGTTGGTACCCCCTATGGAACCAGGTTCTAACAAACTTCTCAATTGCTTCATAAAATGTTGGGTAAGATAGGTGGCTTTTCAGACAAATGATGTGAATAGTGACCTTTACAACAACCAACTGTTACTGTTAAATCTCCTCAGCCCTTTAAACTCAGTAACTGTGTTTTGTTTGTTTTGTTTATTAATGTGGGTTCTTAGTTCACATATGCAAATGTAAAAATCTAGCACCATATGACAATATGTAGATTTGTGACAATCCCAAGAGGACCTGGGATCCATAAACCAGTGGCTTTATTATGTAATGCTGCATAAATACTGTATTTTCATCTGTGACAGATATAATCTTGAAGCTGTATTTTTCATGTTGCTTAACTGTTTCAGAACATCATCTGTGAGAGAACACATCAAAATGGAAATTGCTTCTACAGAGGCAGCAATAAATATTGGTTGGGTATATTGCATTGTTGGGCTCCATGTGTTTTAGGATGTTCTCAATTCTCACACTCTAATCAACACTGTAAATACATGCTGCATTTCCTGGTCATCCATTTGTCGGATTAACAATTTGGACCTTGCAGCTTCTACCATACATTTTGATTCTTTATTGTATATAGTCACAGTTATTTAAGAGCATCCCCTAGCAAAATAACTCGAAAACCTCCTGTATTTTCCAGCTATTCAAAGAAAGGCACATTATGCAAATTCTGTGCATTATATGTGAGGTTAACTTCTAGTTAAATGAAGACCAGATAGTTAAAAAGCTGAGAAAAATCTTTATGTTCATGAAAAGCTCTGTATCCCTGTGACACACAGAAATCTGCCATCTTTTCATTTTTAAATTGGGAGGGGTTGTGTTTTGTTTTAAAAAAAGGTATTTACCGTATAATCTCCAGCAGAGATTAAAATAGTTTGTAGCAGGTTACTGGGTTGGGGTGGTGGGGCATGGAGCAAAGGTCAAATATGTCTTATCCTGGCAGTTTTGTGCAGGAAGTTTCAGACAAAGTTGTTGTATTTCTTCTATTGAATATTCCCTTAAAGGATTTTGCTTAAGTCATTTCTTCTTTAAAGTCTTTATAAACATGTAGTTCATGTCCCATTTTTTTACCTACTCTCTTCTTTATGCCATTGAGTTAGAATAGAATCAATCATAGTTCCCCACCTTGTCTTTAAAGTGAGCATAGTACTGTGATGGCCATGTACCTTATTTAGTTTTAGGGCTGTTTATTGTGTAGGTGATACGGCTGTGTTTCCTGTGGAGCCTGAGTACTCTTATGAATTACTTTCCAGCACCAGACATAGTATATAGCAATTTTCTATTGTATACTTTCTTCTGTGGATCAGTGTGGATTTTAATTAACATCCTAACAAAATTTTAGTTATGCTCAAAGGTCTCTCTCTCTCCTTCTGTCTTGCCAGGAACTTGGCCTTTGGCAAGTTCCTATCATACTAGACATTGTCAAGAATGGATATAATTGAAATCTCTTCATTTAACCTGAGGCAAAGCCACTTTTTTTTTTTTCCTTTCTCTTCAGTAGATATGCACAGAAGTTTGCTAACTGGGGGGATGGAGCTGCAAGCCTACTATAAACATCAAAGGTGACTTGATACAGAGATTCTTGGAAGAAGTTTCCACCATACTTGGAGTGTCGTGACACTGTTTCATTCAACTGCTTTCCACATGCATTACATTAATAACCCCCTTGCAGGTTTCTTGGCAGATGAGGAGAAAGGGAGACCTTCAGTAGAAAGTCAGATGATGATTTTGAATGAATGAGGATGAAGACGATCTGTTAGCCTTAAAGCTTGTATGAGGTAGCCAGAAAATGAAAAGCCGTGAAGTAGGTCAGTACTTTTGTCTTCTTTTTACATCAGTTGTTCTGCAGAACTGCATTTACAAATGTTTAGCTTATATTCAAACACAGCACTGATATTTCTGTGTCTCTTCCTTTGGCTGTACACTATCTAGATTATTTTCTGCTGTTTTATCCCTTCTGGCACATAGCTTTTGAAATCTCCTGCACTAATAAGCATCTGATAGATCTCACCAGGAGTCTTGGCTTCGTCTTTAGTCTTCTTTCATTGTAATGATTCTGTCTATAGTACATACTGTTCACAGGGTAGATTTCACATATTGCTGTTCGGCTGCCAGGCTCTCTAGTAATAAACTCTACTTTTAATTTCTGAACTAGTGTAAATTATGGTTTTAGGAGTGTACTTCCCTTGACAGAACACAAGAGTCCAGTGCCACATCCTTGACCATGGCAGAAGAGTGCATAGCAGTCTGGGAAATGAGTTTGTCACTGATCACTCTGTTTCTTAGGATGCTTGCAAAAAATACACTTTATCTGACAGTTTCCTTTTGAAGTGGAAGAGCTTTATAATGCTCCAGCTGGTTCTTTTGTATGGGATTTAGAAACCAGCACTTAGTCCACAATGCCATTTATTTCCAAGGTTCTGCAACAGTGCTGCTAAAAAAGCAAGCTAGCATTCAACACAAATTCAAATTATATGTAGCCATCTTAAAAGTGAATTTTATTACTTAATCCAGTTAGACTTTAAGATGTTTTGCAATGTTTTTTAGACTTAAGAAGTGGAATCCAGTATTAATCAAAGTCAGAAAGCCCATTTTCTCTGGCTGGATTATGTTTTGATGTCCATTTATTTAAATATTGCATTATTTTTACTTGATAAAGGTTCTCTTAGGTGAAAAGGTAAATTTGACTCCTTTTATCTTCTTCCCCCCCTTTTTGAAACCATAATAGGGTGCTGTGTTCTTCCCAGATTATCATACCCAGAAATCCCAGGATGATAATTCACATCCTCTAAGGCTTGTAATGTGAACACACAGATAACACTATATGGAGTGGCAATGGAAAGGAACTCCAAATGTTACTAATATCATATCTACATTATCTATTAATTTCTTTCTATGTATGACTTCTGGTAGCACTCCAAAAATTACCACCACTTGCTTGGATTGATTAAAGAAAGCAGTCATACTGCTTTGTTATAACATTGACTGGAATCTAACTAGGCACCTTTTTCAGTACCAGCATTATTATTGTCCATTACATCCATTAGACTGGAGGATAAAACTTTTAGATGACTCAGTTACTTAGAAAAACTTATACTTTTGCTTAATATGTTTTCCTTTATCAGATGTCACCGTCAGCTCTGCTGTATCTAGTAAAAATACTGCATATATACCATCACCAGCTTGGATGTCATTTTATTAGGAGCTGCTGTCTCAGCAAAATTGAGAATATTAATCTAAAAGAAATGTGGGGTTTTTTTCCAAGCTATATAAACAAATCTATCCTACATAGAGCTGCAGTGTCAATATTTTGTACTGCCTGTGTTGACTTACTCATTGTGTTTTTTGGCATATGGGACAACTCTAAAGATTCAATTTCTGGCCTTTCATTTTAGGATGGTTCAGAGTTTTTCTGGCCCTTATCTTGGACATTTTTTCAGCCCCTGAGTAACTTTCATATATACTTAAATGTACCTTAGAAATTCCTGTATATTTAAACACAGTCTCATATATTTCCTGCACTGAAAATTTACTCCTTAGTGACACAGGAAGTGAGTACTACAGTAATTTTTTTTTCATCCTGGACAAAAGCTTTAGCAATTAATTTTTGTCCAGTGTTCTGGGGAGTATCTACAACTGCTGAAGCTTTTTGAGCTTTGACCTCAACTTGCAGATCTTCCAGTGATTGCCGAAGAAGAAAAATGCTTATATTAGTCTGAGAAAGAAGGAAAGTTTGCTGGGCATTTTTTAGCGAAGTACAGAGATAGCTTATAACCTGTTTCAGTCAGTGCTAGATTCCTTCGAATATCAAAATGTCTTGGTATATATCTTGTATAGAACCAAAAGTTCTATACACATATATTTCTCATTCCAAAGCATCCTCATACCTTTTGTTTGTCTGGTAGAGCCAGTCAATGACAGTCTCACTGTGAAATCAGCTTATCTTTAGCTTTCAAACATTCTGGTTCTTCTTCAGAACTTTCTGGCCATGGTTTTTTGCTTTTAACATCAAGTCAAAATGGTCTTATCAAAGCAAAAAAAATTCCTTGTATCTTTTATGTCATCAAAGTTGTCTTGTTGGACAGTTCCAAATAAATAAATAAATAAATAAAAAATTAAAGTATTCTTTTCCAAAGGTGTATTTTGCTTTTGTGAATAATTCATAGAACCATATGTTCTTGCTTAGGTTGGAAGGGACTTTAAAGATCATCTACCCCAAAATACCTGCCATGGGCAAGCATGCCTATTATCTAGACAAGTTTGGTCAAAGCCTCATCCAACCTGTCCCTGAACACCACCAGGGAAGGGGCATCCACAACTTCTCTGGGAAATCTCTTCTGCAGTATCACCTGCAGTATCCTCCTACAGAAAAACTTCTTCCTAATATCCAGTCTAAGCCTATTTCCCCTTGTCCTGTCACTTGACAAGTCGATAACAAGTCATTACAGCAAAGTCCCTCTCCATCCTTACTGTAGGTTTCAGGTACTGGAAGGCGGTTGTAAGGTCCCCTCTTCTCTTTCTCTTTCTCTTTCTCTTTCTCTTTCTCTTTCTCTTTCTCTTTCTCTTTCTCTTTCTCTTTCTCTTTCTCTTTCTCTTTCTCTTTCTCTTTCTCTTTCTCTTTCTCTTTCTCTTTCTCTTTCTCTTTCTCTTTCTCTTTCTCTTTCTCTTTCTCTTTCTCTTTCTCTTTCTCTTTCTCTTTCTCTTTCTCTTTCTCTTTCTCTTTCTCTTTCTCTTTCTCTTTCTCTTTCTCTTTCTCTTTCTCTTTCTCTTTCTCTTTCTCTTTCTCTTTCTCTTTCTCTTTCTCTTTCTCTTTCTCCTCTTCTTCAGGCTGAACAATCCCAGCTCCCTCAGCCTCTCCTTGTAGCAGAGGTGCTCCAGCCCCAGATCATCTTTGTGGTCCTCTTCTGGACTCATTCTAACAGATCTGTGTCCTTCCTGTGGTGGGGACACCAGAACTGGGTGGAGTATTTGAGGTGGGGTCTCAAATGCACAGAGTAGAGGAGGAGAATCACTTTTCTTAATCTCCTGGCCACGCTCCTCTTCATGCATCCTAGGATATGGTTGGCCTTTGGAGCAGCATGAGTGCACTGCCAGCTCATGTTGAGTTTCTTATCAGCCAGCGCCCCCAAGTCCTTCTCTTCAGGGTTACTCTCAACCCCCTCTGTAGTTGTAACTGGGGCTGGTCTGACCCAGATGCAGGATCTTGCACTTAGACTTGGTGAACCTAATGCAATTTGCAATGGGCCATTTCTCAAGCCTTTCAAGGACCTTCTGGATGGCATCCCTTCCCTCAAGTGAATCCACCACACCACACAATTCTTCCTTGCTAGTGGCACTACTGTAATATCTTTGTCCCTACCATAAGTGATCTGTGGGTTCTTGCTGACTGCAAAATAATGCAATTGTTTCCTTTTTTTTCCCTGTATGCTAACCTGTATGCTTCCACATGATAGTTGTCAAAGCATCTCTGTTTTTGTTATATTTCAGCATGAAATCTGTATACACTTTTGTTCAGTGCTTCTGGTAACATTGTTGTAATATTTTGAATTCTTTCCAATGTTGAAAGACTATTAGCTCTGTAAGTATCCATCCTTTCCATCAGACAATTCTATTCTTCAATAATGTCCACTAAACTGCATGGTTGCCTCTTTCTATCGAAGATCAGTTCTAAATCCACTTGTATCTAGTTTCATTTGGAACAGTTTTGCCTCTTGTTTTCCTTTATCACACAAATGTAGAGAACAGCATTCTTCAAATTCTGGAACAACTTCGTAGCCACCTTCAACTGAATTTATTGAAAGACGATATGTGCATTCTGCACTTCAGAGACAGTTGTTATTTAAAGCACTTGGCTACCTTTCTCTTTCACCAGGACCTTTGTCCTGCAGATAGAGAATATCACTCTCTTATTCACTTTTTTGGGACATAAA
The DNA here is from genome assembly GCF_003957555.1 of Calypte anna. Taxonomy (NCBI): domain Eukaryota; kingdom Metazoa; phylum Chordata; class Aves; order Apodiformes; family Trochilidae; genus Calypte; species Calypte anna. The sequence continues at coordinate 18,187,038 of NC_044253.1, read as the reverse complement.
AGTTGGTTGAGCTCCATATTTACTCTATTTGTCTTCTGAGAGTGTATTACTCCTTCATGAAAAAGTATGCAGTGAGACTTAATCATCTGACATGCACATGAGATTTCCACTTTATTCTATATTTTTCTCCAAAATAAAGGTTCCTCGGGACTCCTGCACAGAAGGTATTTGAAGGGACAAATTAAAGACACAAGGAAAGACAGCACAAAGGTGAATGCAGTGGTATCACCATTTTGTCTGTAGTCTTATCACCCCTTGCGAGCCTCTTATCATTGTCTCAGTAGTGCCAGGGGTAATCTTGGCATGTGGGGGAAAGTTCCCTTATTTTCTGTCTTTCCTTAATGGTTGCCTGCCACAGTAACAGCAAAAGATATTTGGCTGTCTTAGCTTCACCCAAAGATCTTTGCTTTAATTAGATCACCCACCTGTTACCAGTTCTGTAGACTTTAAGCAACATCATCTGGCAAAACTTGGGCATAAGGGATGCCTCAATCTAGGTCTGAGCATGGTGAATATTATTCTGTACTATCCTGCTGTTACTTATTATGTTTCACACAAGTGTTTGTGTCACTAGATACAAGATCTTTCTTCAGGTGCTCTGAAAATTTAACACTGAAGTAGAGCCTGATTGTTGAGGTTATGTTGCTGATACTTTGTTAATCAAAATCCCCCAGTTTATAGAGCAATCACTGACAAAATTTAAGTTATGAATGAAATTAATGGTTGTAAAATGAGAGAATCTTACTTGTATGTAAGTTTTTAATTCTTTTGGTTACAAATCCTAAAGTGCACATGCTAGTTTATTTTAAATTTCTTCAGAGATGGCTATAGCAGATCTTTTTCTCAACAGATCTCTCTTCTGCTGTAATAACAATTCTCCTGATACCCGTTTCTCTTGCCAACCTGAAGTGCATTGGGAGGCTTTACACGGTGCACAAATGGCCAGATTTCTTTTGGCCCAGAGAGGAAAGTAGTTTGGAATGGGACATCCATCACTAATAAATAGCAGTAAAAAGGGTTATATATCAAGGCAGCCTGTGTGAGTCACTCCTTCAAAAATACTTCACTGAAAACAGAACTGAGATCTCTTTTTGTTTTGGTCTCCCAGTCACAGGCCTTTTCAATCTTTTCAATCTTTTTCTATTTTTTTTTTCCCCTAAGTATCTTAGTCAATAGGAAAACAAGTATGGGTATTTCCCAAAGAAGATACCAATGCTTTAGAAATTACCTGTCAGAGTAGAGGACTGGCATCTAAATCTCACAGTGGCAAATATACATGTAGGGAGTTAAAGCAGCTGATTCCTGTAACCTTTGAAAATTAAGAGAGAAGATTGTTGAAGTGACTTAGTCTAGGCAGCTCTCTAGTATAATTCTAAGATATTCTCAAAATTTAGAATATTTTTAGGAAGGACTCTTTTTTATTTCTCAGGTTAATAGAAAGGCAGAAGTAAAACCTTAAAATATCACACAAATCTGTGATGACCTTGATAATTAGCATTTACACACCTATGTGCAAAGGCAGCCAGTTCTAAAATGATCCCCACTAAGGCTGACTCCTGAAAAGATTAGTTTTAGTTCTCGAGTTTAATCTCTTGCACTGATTGCTTCAAATGATGACAGAAGTTGGAAACATTTTTGCTATTCTGTAGCTAGGCAGTTTCTCCTTTTCAGAAGAAATAACTGAATATTTACTAGGACAATTACCAAAATAAAGTTATTAATGTCTTTAGGACAGTGGAGTTTAAAGGGATAAACATTCCCATTCATGAAATTAATTTGGACTCTGTGATAGGTATCATTTATGAAAATACATATACATTTATTTGTGTACAACCAAAAGATCTTATAAATGGTAGTCAAGTAAGAAAACCTGTGTGGCTGTTTTATCCATTCACTAAAACACTACCAGAATAAGAGACTAAAGCAACCTTAAGCATAACTGCCCTCCCCTTTTATGTCTGACATGTCTAACATGTTCTTCTCTTGGTGTAATTTTTAGGTGGCATTTTATAAGTGCACTTTTCTAGGAATTCTGAAGCTATCCTTGCTATTTAATACAAATGGTTAAGAAAAAAATACTTAGCCTACATTTAAAGAAAAAACATTATGTGGACTGTAGAGAAGATGTATTTAATGATAAATGCTAGAGCTATAGAGGTATTAAACATTCTTTGTCCATACTAGAATGAAAGCACATTAGTTGAAAGATTTACAGAGCTTGATTTAAAAATGCTGGGGTTCTTCCTTGCAAAAGTCCAGTTGCCTCTTGTGGATCAAGTTGGAGACATCTAATAAGGTCCTGCCCTCAACCATTAGTTATTTCTCTCAACTGGAAGTTGAAGAAAAGTGCCACAGCTGAAGTAAAGGAAATTTTAACCTGAGGTGTTTTACTTTGTACTGAAGCAGACCAAAACTGCTAATTGCTCTGGTGGGAAAGGTTGTCTCCAATGTATGGGCAGATACTAGGAGTTGAATGTAGTAAAATTTTGAAACAGTTCAGTCTGTAGCTCTGCTCATGTCCCCAGTTTTAGATGACATCTCTTAGTAAGGCTGCATAATTTTTTTCCGAAGAGATAGTTCAATAGGACTTCATAATTTTTAAAAGTTATCATGGTGTTACTGCTGCAATGTTATCATAAATCACAGACTGGGAGCTATGATATTAGTGTTTCACTTCACTGTCAATGCATGCAATATATGTAAACAACATTTATGTTTTCACCAGTGTTCTACTCAGTTTAGGTATTGCACCTTATCTAGAACACAAGTATAAATTCTTTCTCATATTGTTGACTTTCCGCTATATTTTGTGATCATTATTATTTAACTAGAACAAAGTAACAGTGATGTCTTGTATGCATGTATGTGTGTGTACATGTGTGTGCATATGCTTGTATATACACATATATTTACTTATATGTAAAGATATTTACATACATATGTAGACCTACATATTTGCATACATGCAAATATATTTGAATGCATACACATCTGTGTATGTCAAAGCATCACAAGTATAACTAAAAATCCATGCAGTGGTGTGTGCATGTAACCTGTATATTACATGGCTATATTACAATGTATTACAATGTACAATTACTGAATTTTAAAAAGCTATTCTAGTGTTAAAAATAAAATCTACTATCAACATTCAGTATCACTAACCTTCCACCTTGCACATGAATTTAGTGCTTAATATGATTCTTTTAGCTTGTAAATGGGAGAATTTTATTAGTTGTTAAAGCTATTCAGGAAGAGGGTATTTCAAAAAGAAACGTAAATTGTAAAATTGAGCTGGGACACTTACTGAACTGTTGGTATTGTTTTGTCAAAAAGTGATTTAAAATGAACTAGAAAATTGCCGAACTATCAAAGTATGGGATGTGGGAAAGTTAATATACCAAAGAAACACTATCATGAAAAGAAGAAGTACCATTTTTAGAATAGTATTTTAAGGGATTCACTTTCAGAGAACAAGGCAAAATCATAATCCTTTATGAGCCCAATAAAGACTCTGCCTAGCTACTGCCACTTGATACAATACCTTTCTTATTGAACTTGAAAAAAATCTACTACAGAGGTTTGGGGTTTTTGTTTGTTTGTTTTTAGGTTTTGGGGTTTTTGGGAGTTTTTTTTTGTGCAATATATGTTTAAATGTTGGCTTTTTAACTTAAAATGGAAGAATGATGATACCATGATAACCATGCTTTGGACTGGCCAGGCAGGTGCTCAGTAGCCTGGACCAGTGTGTGCATGAACTATCATGCACAGGAGAAGGTCTGGTGGCCCTGCAGCCAGAGTGCTGTGATTTGACATGCTGTTACTTCACTGCTATACTGGCAATCTATGTGGTTTGGTAGTGAACTTATAATAGTGCCCATTTTAAAGACAGAAATATACTTTTGTCTCTTCAGGAAGACTTGAGTATGTCAATTTTGCTTTATAGGCAGGCTGTATAGGAAGTAGCTGAACAGGAAGTAAATCCTTCTTATTCTATTTGACATGTTTCCTTGTGACTGTCCTACTGTATAGGATGTTCATGTGGCATTTTGGAAGATCAAAAAATGAGATATCATTTCACTTTAGCTCACTTGTTAATTTTGTTTAAATTGTTAACTTGGGCACTTGGAGTACAGACAAAAGATAAGATGGGTTGGTATTTGTATTTTGCTTTGCATTTGTGTAGCTGGTGCTTTGTCTGAAAACTGCCTTGTGATAGTACAGCAAGGTAAAATATTTTCATCTTCTTGTCTTCCTACAACAAGACTCTCCTACTTCAGTCTGTTCTTACATGTCCTTATTTGTAGCAAGTGTGTGGGCTGTTTAATTCCTGGTAACCTACCAAACTGTAAAAAACTTACGGTGTGTTGGAAATACGAATTTTCATGAAAAATGGAAATGCAAGAGCACACTGCTCTTGTTCTATGACGAAACCCCACCCCTAAAGGGAAAACCATGTTGAAAAGACCTCTATCTGAAATTGTAATCTAGAATTATTTCAAACTCCACCTAGGATTATTGCATCTGAAGCATAACAATGAGGCTTATTGACATCAGTTGGCTCTGCTTATTTGACAATATTTTAGAGAAAATCTGAGTCCTATAAGTATTGGTAAGAAAATTCCCATTGACTTCACTGGACTGTGAGTTTAACTCCTACTAAACAACTATTCTCAGTGGTCTGTGGCTGCTCAGGAGTGCTTCCTTCCCCATGTACTGCTTCCCACTTCTTATGAGAGAGTTTTCATGTCAGTCCCATGCAGCCCACAAGGGCTGGACACACCTGCACTGAGTCTGAGCAGGCCTTAGAGGACTTTAGATTGACACTGTCTACCCATTCTGCACATCTAAAGTACTGAAGGAGAATCTCTCTTAATCTAATAATTTCATTTTACAATAGTTTTCAAAATTTGTTATTTACATTTTTAATTAAACTTTGCCTATTTTGCTGCTATAACATTTTTTAAAACATATTCCCTTTGAGCCTTCTAAGAACCAACAAATAGTTCAGATGTTTCCTTCTTTGGGAGCCTGAGTCTGCCTTTCACACAAGTCTGCACTCTGTCCTTTTCTCTCCACCACTTGGAGAAGGATGTCTGAAACCAGTTGTTTTCTTACCACGTCCTCCTACCTGCTTCAGTCCTCTGTACCCAAGTGCCTCCCACAAGCAGCAGAAGGCTCCTGTGAGCAAGGTGAGTCCAGTCTTTTTGGCAGCTTGCTGCTTTAGCAGCTGAGACCCAGCTCTCTCCTTTGGCACAGATCAAGCCATTTAATGGTGCTCTTCAGCACATGTTCATCGTGGTAAACATGGCAAAAGAGCCAATGGGAATGCTATATGATTAATTTGATAAGATGCAATCATGATTTAACACTTTGAGTGCTATTTAGTTTTACATTACAGCAGCATAATGCTGCTGATTTCCTTAGCTTATTAACCTTTCAAAAAGTAGTAAAGCATGTGAGCCAGGCATCTTTTTAATGTCAGTGTTTTGTATAGCTGAATCAGATGCAGTGGTACTGGCTAGTGACACTGGTGACAGTGGGCTTGTACATGTAGGCAAAGAGAGAGAAGTAATGGTAAGAGGGTGTATATCTTCTTCCACTTAAAGCCTAGCTGTGTTTTTCAAATTCTTACAAAGAAAAAGAAAGAATTTTTGGTATGGATTTGATCAATGTCAAGATCAAGACCTGTGAAGATCAAAACTGATTAATTTGGAGTTAGCCAGTTGCCTGTTGACATTATTTCCTTCAGACTATCAGAAATTATGCCATATTTGACAGTTAAAACAACAAAAAGTTTGGTGATTCTATGCCATATATGTTGCTTATCATATTGCCCAGTTTTGATGTTAACTCTGTTCAGTAAGGTTGAATGGTAGTGAGTCGTTATTTGAATGTACATACATACTTTTATGTTACTAAATATCAAAATTTCAATATAATTTTCCCTTTTCGGTTTATAAGAGGGAGCCCATCTGAAGTCTTTATGGCTTATGTATCTGCTAAAGAGTCGTATCTTCTGTGTACTATTTTAGCCCACTGAATATGTGAGATAATATGGATTAGTTCTTTTTTTTTCATTTCAATTTGTGTTGTCTTTCTTAGGCTCTGGGTTAAGAGGGGACATGCATACAATGACTTGTTAAAGCCAGTATAGTTTGATTATGTGTCTGAGCCTTATCAAGACCAAACAATGCTATGGTTTTGGAGAGAAGATCTATCAGAGGACAGATATCCTTGAAGTATCTTTCCAGTATTCTCTGAGCTTTTGTTGTTGTTGTTGTTGTTGTTGTTTGGGGAGAGCAGGAGCAGGGAGTGGTGGTTGCGTCTCATTTTTGCACATTTTATGGCTTAAATAGCAATGCTTTGGTAGATCAGAGATCTGTCTCTTGAAGAAAACAAAGCAAGAGTGAGGGTAGAGGATGCCTCTCCTTTCCTCAGGCTCCTTTTTCTCTGTCTGACTCCAACCTTCTTTGCCTCCCGTGGGTGTTTTTTTCATGTTATGCAGAACCCAGCTCCAGTGCTATTGCTACCACACAGCAGAAAGGTCTTGTTATATTCCTGCTTAGCACTGTGGATTCACACCGTATAAGACTTTTAGCTGAAATCCAGTCTTGGAAAGCTGGCCTTCTTCATTGGGGTGGCAGGGAAGGCTAACAGTTTCCTTGGCTGGAAGGCATCAAATTGTATAAACAGAAAATGGGGGCCTGGAGAGTGGGAAAGCTCTTGATGGTGATTAGTTGTCATCCTGCTTGTCAGAACAAATGAAGAAGAGGAGCACAATGTTTGCACTGTTTGAACAAGCCTCAGAGAGCAAATTAGATGGTAAATGTGATCATAATTTGCCTGCCTTTCTTGAAGCTCCCATGGTGCTATTAGTGTTTTTCTTTTTTCAGGTAAAAAAGCTTTAACAAATACATACTTCTGTGGAAACCGGAGTGTGTGGAGGTTGTTTACAGATGCAATGTGCAAAGATTTCTGTGGTTTAAGTGATAGTGCTTATTGTATCTACATACTGCAAGTTGTGTGTCATTCCATTGCAAACAATAACATATTTCAATATTGCACGTGATGTGGAAAAAAAATATATAGATAGCTATCTATATATATAATATATATTTAGATAGGTAGTGATATATAAAATAAGCTTCTGCCTGAGCTTTGTATCATGGTTGGCTGAGTACTGCTGATTAGCCAATTACAGTATTTTTTGGAAAGGAATCTGGCATGTAAATTCTTCTGTCCTATTGTCCTGTGATAATGTGCAGTGGCAGGCTGTGCCCCATGTTGAACTGCTGGTATACCTAAGGTGACCACAACTGTTATTAAATTAAAAAATCAGGACTTCAGTCTATTGTATATATAGAAATGTGGGCCAACCTGTAGAATTTGGTTAATGAGTTTGGGGTGGAGATGGATAAATGCTACTTACAGTTTATTTTACATCTGAAAGTATATCACACATAGCAGAAATTTAGTGTAAACAAGTATCAATTAAGAGAACAAGTATGAGCATTGTTGGAGAATAAGGTAAAAGCTGTGATGTGAAAGGCTGTCTTGGGCAAAGACTGATGACTGACATTGAAAGATTTATGTGTTTCGATTGCTTTGCTATGATATTTGAACCTGTGGAAACTAAAAAAAAGAGTTGATTGAGCTCTACTAGAGACCCATAGGAAGCAAAAACCGTGAGTGGTTAGACTCTGACTTGTATTTATCTAGCTAGACGGAGGAACATCAGACTGCAATCAAACTCTGAAATTTCCTCAAAATATTATAAAAGTAAATAAACAAAAGAAATAATAATAGTGGATTCACTAAGTCAGTAGGACAGAAAGGGTAATGATAGAAGACTTTAAAGAAGAGCACATTTATTTTTATGTTTTTGTAAAATCATTTAGTACACCAGGCAGCTCAGGTTGGTCTTGCTGCTCTCTATCAAATTGCATTTGCCTATACATCTCTCTTTTATCCATCTTGGAAGGGACCCACTGATAAAGTACCCTGCTAAAAGGCAAAGATCAGAGTGTCAACATTACCCAACATAAAAAAGAGAAATTATGTCCTAAAGCAGAGAGGTGTGGTTCTTTTGCACTGCCTTTGGCTGGCTTTGGTGCACAGAGCTTTAGGAATTACAGTGGCTCCTGGAGTTTCCCTTAAAAATGTGCCATGTTCCACATAATCTCCAGCAAAGCTCTGTGATGGACATAGATATTCTCTATTGATTTACTGGGCCTACTTCAGACAGAAACTTGTACCTTTTTTTTTTTTTTTTTTGTTCCTATATTCTCTGGATGAGCTCAGAGCAATAGAATAAATTAGAAGTATTCTGCTTCAGTCAGTCACCGAACAGTGCCAGATATTTTACTGTGCAAATACAAGGAGGTAAGTATATGCTCTGGTGACTGATGCACCTCTAACCAATACTTTAATATACTGAAGTTTCAGTGAATCAAATTATGTTTATAATACAGCTAGCAACCTATGAGTGTATTCCATATTAGTAATGCACAGTGACAAGCAATTACATCTCATATTTTTTTTATTGACCATTTGAGGTTTTAAAATATTTATTTGGCAAGTTTGTCCCTCCTTTTTGTTATTTTCAAAGATAGGAGTACTTAGCAGGCTCATACACTAATGATTTTTAAGCTGTAATAGAAGGCACAGAGGATATGAACAGTGATGTGAAATAGATTAATTAAAATCGATGTTATTTCGATGAATACTAATTGAATTATTAATGCTTGGATCAGGGTTTTCCCCTGTTTTGTGATTATTCAGCTTGTTGGCTGATGTATGCATTTCTGTTGATGAAAGCCATTTCTCCATCTTTCTTTGTTGGCTGTTTTTTTATTTTTATTTTTTCTTCTCTCCTGCCCATAGTTAAAGGAATATGTTACCAATACCAAATAGGAGATAGGGACTCATAGCCAATTTACTTCTTTCAGTGCTGTCTCCATCCAGTCCTGAGTACAGTAGCACACAGTTTGTTGAAGAAAGCCTAAAAGCTCTTTAAATGTGCTATGATCAAAAGGAGGGGTCAGCTGCCATCAGGAGGGTGGTGGTGGGAGTCCAACACTGTAGTTGGGGTGGGATGTCAGAACCTGCTGAGCCCTGACACCCATCTCTACCTCTGCAAGCCCATGGCCCCTGGGCTTCCCACCCTGCTGGCCCCCTGTGTCTGGGTGGATGGTGAAGAAGAGCTGCAGAGAGCCTGCTGCCTGGCTCTGGGCTGAGGAAAGTTGGTCTGTCCTCCTCTTTGCCCTGACTGCTATTAATATCCCTTCCCCCAGGCTACAGGATCATATGATTTCAGCTGAAATAGATTAAAATTTTCTCTGTTTCGATGCCAACTATAATGTGATAAATTTGTTTGCCAGTTCTCTGGGGTTTTTGTTTTTGTAACTTGAACGGATAAGCTCAGGGTCAAAGGGAAAGATTGTTATCCCATTGAATTTGGAGAGTGACTTCTCCCACCCCCCACTATTTTAGCAATTATACTATTAGAAAATAGTCTATTAAGAATATGCCATTCACCTCTTAAATATTTAGTGCAAACAGATAGTTTTGTGCATGTGTGTGTTTGCACAGAGCAGAAAAGACAGCGTCTCTTGGGTTTTTCAGTATGTTTTCAGGAAGCCCATTAAGATAACTGTTTCTGCAACTATAGTGCAGGTAAAATAAAACCATAATTAACAAATGTCATCTAGAAAGCACAAGACAGTTGGAAAGGATTCCTGGAGTGGAAGATTGTCAACAGGGCCTTGGCAAATCTGTAGTAATTTTTATGGGCTTCTGTGGAAGAGAGGCAGTTCATAGTATTGGGACATTTAGGAAAGAATCTGTGACATAAGCTTCCAGTACACTGTGAAGTAAAGAATCATTACAATACCTGTAGTGCATAAACAGAGAAGGGGAACAACTTGGAGTATTATTGAGCTTCAGAGAAGGTGTGTTTAAATATTATTTGTTGGATTAAAACACATTATCATGGATTTTCAGACACAGCTGAGCACTAATTGTATTTTATTCTAGCCAGCTAGGTTTTGATCGTCAGATGAAGGCATTGTACATCTCACTAGTAAAATGATCCTGTCTTCAGCAACAGTTGTGATTCTGTCAGCCAGATGTGCCAGGGCTTTTTCCCTTCCCTGTGAATCAGCAGTACATATTATTTCAATTATTTATTATGACTGCTACTTATAAAAACTTATTAACCAGAAGCTTACTTGTTAACCAGTAGTACAATTTGCTGTTCTGTGATTTTCTGTAATGCTCCTAAACTTTAAAGATTTGTTATAAACATGGCTTAGATTGGAAAACATTTTGGGCAGTAACCAAGAAAATGAAATGTTGGTGAAAAGCAGGTCTCTTGTCATCACAGATTCTGAGTGAAGAAACTGAAGAATAAGTCATTTGTTCACTATCTGTGTTGTAGCATTTTCAGGTCCCTTAGCAGTAGACACAAAATATTTGTTATATATATTTCTTCACATACCCTTTCTCTTAATTAACATCTCTATCTGATGGTACACTTAAAATACTCTGGACATGCTTAAGGCTCTGCTGACAAGCAAGAAAATGTTCATGAAAGTCCTTTATGTATTTCTCTTTTCATGTTTTTTTTCTTTTCCCTTATTTTCTGCCCCCACTGATCTCCATGTCTGTGTCACTTGATCTGAATGAGATTTCTGATGTGTTGTGTAACAAAATTTCAGTGATATCTAACCATTCACCTTAGTAGTTTTTCAACACTTCTAACAGTTGAAGGAAGAAGGAATATAACTTTTCTTCACATCAAAAGAAATATTCTTACTTTGTTTGGCAATGACACTGGGAACAGCTTGGTGTGCTCATAAAACATCTTACAACTTGCTGCTGCTGTAGTGGAACAGGATTAATCAGTTGTCCAGAGGAAACACTGAAACAACTCACATGTGAGACTTGGCATAGTGCAGTGTCCAAGTTACAAACCTTTCCTGCTATAAACCTCCATTCCCTGTGGCTCTTCCACATAATTTCTCTGTAGCTGTTAGCTAAATACTGTCATTCTAGACATTCATCTGACCCTAAAGATACCAAAGAACTTGTTATTTAAATGCATTACACAGATCTGAAAATGACCACTTTACAAATACTGAGGAAAAGAGTATGAGTTAGGACAAAAGATTTACCCCACTGATTCTAAGTTAGATAAGACAAGTTATTTAGTCATATCAAGGATTCAAATAACCTTTTTTTGAGTCTCTGATCTACAATATTCCTCAGATTATGTTCTGATAAAAGTGAGAGAGAAGAGGTTGTTTGGATTTAGCTTCTTGACTAGCTGCTATAAAACTAACTTTCATCTCAACCTCAAACTGTTTTCACTCTTTTCTTGAATTCTCTTTTGATGAAATATAGGTTTTAATGGGTGACATTAACTTGTATCCATCTAACTATGGATTCTTCTTCCAAGCTTCATCTTAAGAAGGATGGAATTGAGGAAGAGAGACTAAAGGATTCATCTTGGGGTAAGGGAACTTATTTATTTTCCTCCATCAATTTCTCCCAACTTAAAGCTACTATTCCCATTCTAATACATATGGGATTCTCAAGATTTGAAATAGATGTGTTCAATAGAATTTTAAAAGGGAGGCAAAATCAGGCATCCTAGATCTTCTTCATTTGAATTTAACAATAGACAGAAACCATTTCATTTGAAATGTCTTATTTGTGTTTCAAGATATATCTTTATAATATTGTTTTCTCTTTATGCCAAAGGAAGATTTTTTTTTCCATTATCCTTTGCAGTTGGCCTCTTCAGTGTCTTATGTTGTGCCTCCATAAAAAGGCAAGCCTTTCAAAGTTGGTTGTTCATTGGTAGAGTAACACATAATCCATGCCTACAATTGTCCAGTAAAGATCCTTGGTCCTGGGACTTCAGATACATCCTTTCACCGTAGAGATACAAACATAGAATGACCGAGCAGAATAAAGAGAATTCATTCTCAATGCATTCTTATATTAGGCTCTGCAAGAGAAAAGCTTTGAGATCAGCCCACATGCTATATGTATTTCTTGGTTTTTTATCTTTACTGGTCTTCTATAACTAAAGCAATTTGTATTTAAAATATTTTATTAAATAGTCTCTTACTAATGATGATTTGTTTCACTCTTCTCTTTGTTGAAAATACCTGTTACGGTTTTTACTTGTTCCCATCTATCTTGAGTTGACAAGACACTGGGTAACCATGCAAAATAAGGTAGAACTGATTTCTTTACTAGTAGTTTTATAATCTCCAATCTGAGGGATTGGCTCCATCAGAATTAACCTTGTGTTTGTTGAGAAGATACTTCATGCCATAGGCCTGCAAAGTTTAGTAATTAATTTTTTTTTTGTTAGCAGATGAAGGAAAACATGTTATCAGAAAACATTTCAGCTTTTGGAATAATCACTGATGGGGAAAAAAATACTAGGGAGAGGAAACTTAGAAATTCTTCCTAGACTTCTGAGAAATAATTTTTCTAAAGTAATTTTTGGTCTTTTATGTCTCTAGCTATGGCAGAATGCCTGAGCTTTAAATTACCTGGGGTAATGAAAGGTGACATCGAGTGAAACCAGGATTCAGCAGTAGGACTAATGGGATATTTCATGGGAGTCTGGTATCTGTATATAGAAACTAGAAAGAGTGGGAAACAAGTCTCTTATGAAAGGTTAAGAGAATGGCATGTGTCCATTTGAAAATTATTGGTAAAGAAATGAAATTTGTCTTTTGAAGAAGCCTATTAAAGGGCTGCCTATTATTTTGCAAAGGGCAACACATAGTGAAGCATGATCATGCTCTAAAAGGCCTGTTTGGAGATTTTTTTTTTCTTTACTTTTTGTCTTGCCAGTGTGGCTACTGTAGAGAGTTGATGACAGAAGTTAAAGGTATTTAGTCATATTACTGAAGTGAATGAATGAAAGTAAGTACTAACATGGTTTTATAGTTTAGTAACTGATTATAACTGAATGGCATGTTTCACAGCATTGAATCAATACTCTGAGTCAGAGACTGCAAAATGATTGACTCCTGGTGGGATTCCAGAGCTGAGGTGGCCAACAGAGGAGGGGAAAAGTGTGTAATGCACAGAGGAAAAATAGGAAGTCGATGAGTAAAAAAGAAAAGGTGCTCAATAGATGCTTCCTTCAGTGACCTGGTTCCTTTTTAGAAATTTTCTACGCATATGCAGCTTCCAAGAGGAAAGCAGCTGACTGAGATAGGATAGGTTTCTCTTTTGTTCAGTAAAATACTATTTTTTTTTTTTAAGGATGACAGAAATTACGCTTGCATGTTCTACATCAGGAATCTAGACAGATTAAGTTATGGCTTCTGTTGATTAAGTATCAGCAGCTTTTCTGTACTATAAGTCACTGGGATCATCTTGTCTTTTCTTGAAATACTTTAGTATGTTAAATTTTTGTTCCAGTTTCTCAATTTCAGTTTGTTTGATAATGATTTACTGTCTGTTCTCTTTGTCTGATAATTTGTCTGTGAAATTCTTAATTGCAGATTGTCCTTGGCAATAACTGGCATTCCTCTTAGTTTTTGCCCACAAGTGTCAGTCCAAATGCTTGTAGGAGTTTACTGATACTATAAACATTTCTGCTCAGTCACCAAAATCCTTCTTGAAGGTTGGCAAATAACTCTGCCATGATTCCTTCTCTAGCACTGCAGTTTTAGGGAGCTTTAATAAGTTTTGTCTTAGAGACAAGAACATGAGATGAATATGTTTAGTCTCTTTGAAAGGGGGTCGGATCTTCTCTGAAATACAGTGAAATCTCATTATCAGATACTCATCAGAAGCCAAAATATTTAAGGTGCACTAATGTAGAACATCTGCTTTAATGTGCCAAAAAGCTGACAGTAGCTCTATGGTCAGTTATGATTCTGTTTATTCTGTAGCTTTTCTCCTCTAGTAGTCAAAAAAGTATCCTGCTTCCCTGACAGGGAGGCTTCTACTGACTGACCTTATCAGAACTATTTTATTCTTATATCAGGATTTGCATCCATGATAGCTCTAGTATTGTGTTATTCTAAATATTCCTCTCAAGTGTTTCAGTCCCTACTTAAGGTTGCCAAAGAAGCTATGGTTCTGGTGAAACCATTGCAAAATTTTCAGCAAAGGTAGCATCTAGTGGCTCTGGAGAAGTAACCAGCTGCTTTCAACCAGTTCCTATCAGGGCAAATAGGAAGCTCTGCTGTTGCCAGCAAGATTTCTTGTACAGACCTATATCCTTCTGGAGCAGGGGATAGAAGAATGACACCAGGTTCACTTACCAACTCATCACACTGCCCTTGAGGAACTGTTACAGCTCAACAGATTAATCAGATAGATTAATACTCCTGTTCTCTGGTGATTACCAGGGGTCTGTTTTGATGGCTCTCATTCTGGCACTTTTCCCACTGAAACCCTTTTCCATGTTAAAGTGGAACTAATTAATTCTAGGGCAATACTGAATGGTTTCTTTCAGGTTAACAGTTCAGTCAGTTTATGTCTGAATGCTCTAAGTCCCACTGAGATATCTTAAACCAATTCTCCAGACAGTGTAAGGAGGTTACTTTGCTACTGTATATACAAGCTTTTGAGTAAGTGAGATCATAAGTAATTATAGTCTTAAACATTTATAGTTTTGAGTTGCATGCTTTTTTTTCTGTCAGGAAGATGCCATGTTTGTCTTTTACTGCAGATCACCTATATTCCTTCAGTAGTATTTTCAGATAGACAGCATTCTTCTGCACAAGGATCATAATCTGTCATGTGTTAATGGCACATGTCACTCTACTCCAGAAGTGGCTGCGTTGTGGTGACTGCCTTTAAGACAGAATATCTATCATATGATAGCAGCTGAGAGGCGTGCTGGTTGACATAAAACAACAAAGATGGTACTGTGGGAATTATGTGCAATCTTTAGTCAGGGTCTCTGATTTTTTTGTAGTAGAGCCAATAATGTGTTATTAAATTTGTGGCAAAATAAAAAATAAATCTGTTTCTGTCATTGTCGAATAATCAAAATCTATGATCTTCAGATAATCAAAATAAACATTGCACCTTCAACCATAAAATTCTACAGTAACTTTTTTTCCCTTCTTCCTGAGCATGTAAGAGTTGAATGATACGTGACAGTGTTTCCTTTCTAAATAATTTTGATTTTAAAACTGAATTCCTTTCTAGACATATTAAAAAATTTTTAAAAAGGGTAGAAGGAATCAAAATATTGGCCTCCTTTTGAGAGCCTATAATCTGATCATAGTTTTGTGTCATTTCAACTTATGTTAAAAATACTCTAAATGTTATTTTGACAGCCTAGCCGAAAGTTCTAAAAATTAATCGTAAGCAATGCCTGAAAATCATCTCTCTAAAACATGATTATGAAAAATTTTATCCTTTAATTAGTTCCAGAGGAAATGTAATTGTGGAAGACTTTACCAACATGAATCATCTCTAAGGAAAAGTATTCTGAAAGAGTGAGTTTGGCTAGCTGCTTTCTTGATTGCTAAACACCAATTCAAGAAATTCTGATTTGACTTTAGGGTAGGTACATTCCTACTGGAAATCACACAAGGTTTTACAGTGATTTATATACTTATTTTGCCAGTTCAGTGCTGTGATGCTCAAATCTTGCAGAATGAACTCTCCAGAGTAAGGCACTTGGTAGCCTTGAGCACCTCTTCTCTCAGATTTTATGCTTAATTGATTTGCTACATTTTTTTAGTAGGATTTTATCTTATTGTGCTGTTATTACTAGTTTTTTTTTATTTTTTTTTTTTTAGTTGGAGCATACTACACATGATTTGGAGCTCCTAGCATATGTATTCTGTATTTGATACTAGGCTAGCAAAAGCCAACCCTAAAGGGTCTCTGCCATTTCCAGTTGGGTCTAAAATAATCTCTATAGTGCTATGAGCAGGGACTGTCCCCAAAAGCTGATTTTTGTGTCAAGAAAATAGTAGTACAGTGGTTTGATGATTTGCCATAACTGGGTAGAAAAAGGACAGGAAGGTATTGAAGATGATTAATTATATGATCCTCCAATTCAGTCTGCAGAAATAGGGGTATTCTTGAAAAAGTTTAGACATAGTAGCGAAAATTCAACCATTTCTAATTTCCACTAGACTGACAGCAGTATTTCTAGGTTATATATGGACTCTCTGAGACAAAGCAGGCTTCAATTTTGTGCTCAGTGTTTGGAGGGGCAGTATATATATGTACCTAATCCCAGAAACAACTGGAGCCTGTTTTCCAGAAAGAGCTGGGGTGATCTGGCAAAGGTGGTGATGCTATGCTTGGCATTGCTGACCATTATTCTTCTGGAATTACCCAAAACAATGGGTAGTTCCATGCGTTACCCTATTGCAGGTAATATGGCTGCTGTACTGTTGATTGTCTTCTATATTCTGTTGAGGTTGTCTTTTGTTCCAGTGTGACCCATCCATCTTGCTACAGTCCAAGAGAAGGTGAATAGTCTCCTAAATCTCCTGGCAATACTCCTGAGAGAATTGATTCAGTCTTTGTACTTCTTGCTTCTGGTATCAGCCTCTAAGGGAAATAATAGTGCAGCATAGTATCTAATGGGCAATTCAGCATAGTAACTGATGTGAGGTATTATGCTGTATTTCTGGAATGATCAAAAATTCTGAAGTGATTCACAGAGTGCAAGTAGGGTTGGAGCAGATCTCTGGAGGTCATCTAGCCTAACCTTTTGCTCAGAGCAGGGCTAATTCAAAACTAGATCAGGTCAGTCAGGGCCTTGTCCTGTTGAGGTTTGACAGTCTCCAGGAATGGAGATTCCCCAGCCTCGCTGGGCAGCCTGTTCCATAGATCAGCAGTTTTGAGAGTGGTATCTATTCTATAGCCTTCCCTTCAGAGTGGCTACCAAAATGGTGTGTTGCACCTTTTATTGTCACTTCATATACAGGAAGAGCAGGCAACAGCTAAGATATAGTTTGTAATGTATAATTTTCAAAAGTATGATTTTGGCATGTTTGAGGAAGCATGTATATGTTACAATCATTACACAGAGCAGTGAAAATCAGACACCTCTAGCTATGAGAAGGTCAGTTTGGTTGTTCCTTTCTGGAATCGTCACTAAAGGAAAGGTGGAGAAAAACTGATGCATAAGAACTGTTTAATTTCTGAAGGGAAATGACAGTAGTGAAATGTATTTAGTATAGCAAAGGGATTGCCAAGGGAGGACATTGTTTATTTGCAGTTCTTGAAAGCTATAGACATCAAGGAAGAATAGAAATTCTTCAGAGGGGGACATAGGAAAGTAACTAATGGATTGGGAGAATTAATGGGATAATAAAATAATTAAGAAAACAGAAATTTCACCCAAGGCTGTCAAATTTGACATGACTGATAGGAGATGGAATTTCCTAGGTTATATTTGAAGAAGAATTAATTCAAGAAGTGTCAATTGGCCAATAAATCATTTCACTTGGAATTGCAGAAGAGGTTTGTAGCTTCCAAAATAAAATTGTGTTTGTTTTTGTAAGTGAAAAGATCACCTTATAGTATGCCAAACTCTGTATAAATGTTGCAGCCAGGACTCTGAAGAAAGACTGTTCCATCACTTTAAGCACAGGCATCTTGTGGATTACTGTGCAGCAAGAGGTTTATTTGTCTATATTTCAGTTGTTTACTTTCTCATTTTTGAGTGATTTTTCCAAATGCCCTTTCTCTTCTTTAATATGCTTTTTATTTCCTCAATTTATTAATTTTTCACAAGCTAAAATCTGCAATAATGAAAATAATTGTGTTAGAGTAAGTTGAGTAAGTCTCTTTTATTTCTGGGCATGTTTAGTGCTTTCCCCTGTATTTCATCTTTGTTCTCTTCCCCTTCTCTGTTATATTTCTGTTAGCCAAAAAAAAAAGAGTTAAACTATATGGGATATGGGATGGCTCTTGTCCTCCGATTTTTAGACCTTTTCTCTTTATAGAAGGGTTGCAGTTGGTTTCATTTTGGTTCTGCATTTGCAGAGGAGAAACTACCACAGAACATACCTGCAAGAGCTATCACTGAATTTTTTTGGTGTGTGTGATATTTTGCTGCACAAACAATGCTATAATGCTATAATGCTACATCTAACAGTGAACTAAGATTTTTTCATTTTAGTTTCTTGTGTGTGTAGCTTTTCTGCAGTTTCTGCAATGGTGTCAATCTTGTGATAACGGAATGGCTGAGTTTGCCACTTAAGTGAATGAAATCACTTGTTTGGTTAAGAGAAAAGGTGATTTCCAGGTTGTTTTTACATGCTATTTTTTTCTTTTGTCAATTTGTAGCAACTCAAAGAGCCTGTTGGATTTTGTGGAGACTGCTGCATTTGCAGTCAGTGTCAGGGTTACTCATAAGTCACCATCATGCCCACTGTGGAACAGGACTGGCATTGTCAGTCACCTTTTCTCCTGTCTAGGCTTTCAAGGAAGGGAAGCAGGAAAGGAAAGGCTGAGAGACCTGGGGCTGTTTAGTCTGGAGAAGAGAAGACAGAGGAGATCTTATTAATCTTATTAATCTTATTAATGTTTATAAATATCTGAAGGGTGGGTGTCAAGAAGAAGGGGGCCAGTCTTTTTTCAGTGGTGCCCTGTGATAGGGTGAAGGGCAACAAACACAAACTGGGACACAGAAGTTCCACCTCAACATGAGGAGCATCTTTTTACTATAAGGGCAACAGAACACTGGAAAAGGCTGCCTAGAGAAGTTGCAGAGTCTTATTCTCTAGAGGCTTTCAAGACCTGTCTGAATGCTTTTCTGTGTGACCTTCCCTGGGTGATCCTGCTTTGGCAGGGGGTTGGACTCAATGATCTGTAGAGATCCCTTCCAACCCCTGTCATTCTATGATTCTGTGATTTACTTGTCTGAGCTAGTGTAGGACATTGCATAGGTACATAGGTAAAGAATTAACTTTATTTATGGGAAAAAACCCTTCCATTTTGAACTGGCAGGCTGAGCAAAACAGTTACTGTTTTCCTTTAAGTAAATGCCTGATTGATTCCAGTCCTTCCTCAATTAAACCGTAAAACAGTTACTATTGTAAGACAGAGTGATTTCCAATGACTCATTGGCCTTTTTGGACATGGCTTTAACTGGTCCTTTGAAATTGCCATTGAAATTTTTTTAATTTAACAAGAGCCAGCATTTTTAAAATATTGATTTTTTGCAATCGGCCATATTATTGGTAAGGTAGGGAGAATATTGCTTAAGTGTGTTGTAGCACTAGTTTCCTTTTCATTTCCTTGCTATGCAGTATAATCCGCGCTCTTCTGTGGCATTCTCTTCTACTTGAAAAGCTTGACACTAAGTGGATATACATTTTTAAATATAGACAGGAAAGCTATTATTTTTTATTTAGCTTTTACTGTGTAATGGAATTTGTGACAAGGTTATTTGCTTCAATATAATTTTGTGTACTGATTAGTGTTCTTTGAAAAGGGCCTTGAGGCGTGTTGCACGAAAGACGCTATATAAGTAGGGAATGGAAGGGTAAACGACCTTCATTTAAATGCAGTCAAGTAATCATTATCAAAGTTTTAAGCAATTTGAACTGCCTAACAGGAGGTATGATGACAATAATTGCCAATGTCCTTAAAGGACAGTTGTATCCATTTGATCACTGCCATACGCTTAAAGTTCATAAAAGGAAAACCACTTTTCACAATCTCTGAGCAGTATTTGAAGATATGTATTTAAAAAAAAATTCAATCAAACCAACCAACTGATAAAAAGCCCCAAGCCCCCCCCAAAAAACAACAAAACAACCCATCAACTTAAAAACACATTAAAAAATGGGTATTTTGGAGGTCCCTTCATGTAGCTCAATAGAATTTTTTTCATATAGCAGTGTAAGTGCCAGTTCCATAGTGCACAAGTGCTAGTTAAAATAATTGAAAAAAACAAACCTAAGAAAGTGCTTTAGTATGTAAATAGGAATAAAATAACCAGTGCATATCTAAAGAGTAATGGTTTTGCCATGCAAGTAGAAGGAAATCTGGGCTCTGCAGAACTGTTCTGAGCTTAGCCTCTAGGTAACTGGGGACAAGGGAGTGAGTTACACTAAAAAAAATGAGCAGAAATGTATTCTTATGTCTATTTACTCCTTTCTCTACTCAATATCCTCTTCAAATATACCCACATATGGACATAAAGAAGCAGAAATGGACTTTGCCCATATTTTGACATGCATACAGGAGAGCTGGCCCCAGTTTGGAAGTAATAGTTCATTCCTTAGCGTGGCTCTGTGCCAAGTTAATATTTCCTTTTTTTTGCTTAATATTTTCATCACTGCCCTAGTCCTACCAGTTTTCCACAGGCTAAGATGAGCTCTGTAACCATTCTGAGATGGGTATATAAAATACAAAAGGGCCTAGGGAATCTTGAAGTCCAGTCCCCTGCTGTCACTATATATTATAATATAAAATGATAAAGCTGTGTCTTAACATGAGCTAATTCTTTTTGTCCTTCAGAACACTGGTTGGCTGTTCAATAATGTTACTACCCTGGGAGTTACAAATCTTCTAATTCGCAGCATAAATTTATTTATGGCTGTTTTATTCTTATTTGTTCTCTTGCCAATGTTGTCTTTTTGACTTAAATAGTTCATCTCCAGTGTATATGCTTTGATGATTATATTTTTAAAGAGGAATCATATTCCAATTCAGTTTTGGCAAGGCAGAGCAATCCAAAGTCTTTTACTCTCTGTGAATGTTGCACTCTCCATTCTCAGTGTCATCCTTATAGCTCTTCCCTGTTCAGCTTCCTGTTTAAATACATCTTTGCTGAATAAAATAAAAATTACAGTTCTGGCGAAGTTTTACTGTGCAATGACATTGATACTTTCTGGAAAAAAAATTTACCTCTTTATATTTTATAATAGCATAGCCTATTTGTGTATTTACATCAAATTAATTGGTGAAAGTCCATCTTCCAGTCAGCTTATATATTTCAGTTTTCTTCTTTTCACTTTCCTTTGTGATTAGGTTTCAACTTGTAGCAATTTTTTTTCACTATGAACTCATACTTTGTACTACTACTTTCTGTTTGCTACCTTTGTTTACATGGAGCATAACATTTTACCTGGATGATAATTTGATTTTTATTTCTACTTGTAGTACCTCCTAATTTTCTCCAATCTGCAAGCTTCCTCTCTGTGTTTCTTCTTCTTATGTCATATTTATTTGTGGGAGTTCTGTGGACTGATCTCTGAGGAGCTCCATTGCTAAGCTTCATCCAGTTCAGTGGATGCACTTTCAATACTGTTGTTATATTCCTTTTAGTATTTCCTTAACTAATTTACAGTCCTTTTACCAACTATTGTTTTTCCATCTGTTAATGCATAAGGTAACCTATCATATACACGCAGACATGCAGTTTGATGGTTCAGTAATTTCCTTTGCTTAAAATCAAGCCATATTATCAAAGAATTTTTCTTGGCATTATTTACTTTGATAAACCTATTCTGAGCTGCATCCCATTTTTTCTGCAATATATGTATATGTATTTGAACCTTGAACTGATAGAAGAACTGGATCATTTCACCTCTTCTGCCTCCTTAAATACCAGTGTCCCCTCAACCTACATCTTCAAAACCCAGATATAATCTGTGAGATTTAATGCATAATTTCTAAGACTGCTCCAGCACGCTCCTTTCTAATTTTTAAAATTTTTTTATGATGTCTATTATTTGGATATGACCAGAGTGTTTTATCCAATGTATCTTTCTATGTCATCACAGTCTATAACATCATCAGACATCCTTTTCAATCTATTTTTGTTCTTTCTAAAGAACACATGCATTTTGGTACCTGTGTTCCAGCCCTCACTACTGTTTCTATGTATCTTGTTTTCCCTGCAATAGATCATTCCACATCCTACAGCACATCAAACTTTTCCATTTTGTTTAAAAATGCAGGGAGTCAGGAAAACAAACCTTAAAAGTATTTCTTACTGACAGGATCCAGTTCCCTAATTAGTCTATTCATTAAGCATCTAACTAGTGATTATTTGCATCAAAATCTAGAGGTCCATCGTATTTCCTCCTGTGTTCTTTAAGCCATTATTGTATCCCTGTTTTCCTCATTTCCCCATTCCTTTGAATCAAATACAGATGTGGAAAATACGTGCCTTTCCCAACAACTTTCCTTTCTTTTTTAAGTTTGCAATTAATATATGCATAGATGTTCTCTCATTAATGAAGGAAGAAGAGAGATCTTGATGGAAATTTAGGGAAATAGTGTATAGATACAATTTTTATTGCAAAAAAAAAATCCCCAACCTCAAGATTTGCCTTTCTGAAAGGAAGTCATCCTCTGTTTTTTTGAGACATCGTTCTTTCTTTTGGATACTTTTTTTTTTTTTAAATAACTATAAGATGTTCCAGTGAAGGCTTCTGGAAAGTTTAGAATATGGCTCAATGTGTATTAAAACTGACCTACCATGTAGGTCATACCTGTAAAAAAAAAAAATCTAATAAATACAAAGTTTGGATAGATGTTTCACCTTCATTACTAAATATCTTAATGTCAATGACATTCAAAACTTTGCTGTTCCTCTGTAGTCTCTCAGGCCACTTCACACAAACTAAATGGAGCCAGGACATGCACTCAAATGTGGGCTCAAGACCAGTAACCTCTGTACTGTGCCAGTTGTCCTATAGGCTGGAGACTGGGATCTGGTCCACTTTATTTATTATTATAATGAGGTGTTTCTGGAGAGAAATAATATTTGCCAAATAAGTTCTCATCTGTATGTCTCACAGGAACTATTTTTCCCCTACAGCAATGAGAGAGAACTGTTTGTTTTCTTCTTAATTAGTAAGAATGACTGATAGTAATCATGGCAAGTGGGAAGGTTTTGGGAATGAAGATTTATGCCTGAGCTATTAAACTTCCCAGGCTTCAGCCTACTTTGGAATCCATTGCTCTGAGTTCCTGTGTAGAACAGGGAAGAGAAAGGAAAGCAGTTTTGCTTTTTCTATAGCAAATCACTGCCCAAGGCTCTGTGTGAGAACTGGGGTTCTTTAGAACCAGGAATGTCACTCCTGCATCCCTGATTAAAACACACTGTCCTAGTTTTTGTTCTTCCTAAAAGCTCAGAATTATTCCCGACAAATGATTCATACCAAAGTCATCCTCTCTGTAACTTACAGTGTGTTCTGTGGGAAAAAGTGCTACTGTCCTCTTTCCAACTTCAGGATGCCCTCTTCTTTGCCAACTAAAGATGTAAACCAGTCTGTTCTAATGAGCAACTTTTACATGGAGAGGGAGGGAAAAGTAACACAGATGTACTGTTTTTCAGTAGAAAACAGTAAGTTTTCAGATGCATCTTTGAACCAAACAAATTTTGCTTGAGCCTCCTGAGATCTTCTTAACACTGTATTTATAAGATTATTTTAGCGTCAAAATGCAACTGCATTTAATTCCTTTGGAATGCACTCCCTTTCATTTGAGGAGAAATTGATGTGTATATCAGTTCTGCAGAGTTCTGAAAGAGATTTAAGAAACATGTCAAAGTCAAAATGCAATTATAAGTTGAAAAGTCTTGTGGCTTAGGTTGAAGAAAGAACAGAATGTCTAATAAAAGAAGAACATATGTGTATATTAAGACACAAAAACATTTCATTTATTTTTCTGTGCCATAGTGCTACATTATCTCATAGAAGTGAAGAAAGAAATACTGTGGAGAATAATTTTATAAGGATATTTTTTACATGTAACTAATTAACAAAGGGTAGGTCTTTTTCTTTGACCTCAATGGGCTATCTTTTTCAAAGAGAAAATATACTAAGCCAAAGGCTGTATATTGTAGAAGTGAAAGACAAAATTTTTAAATAGGTCTGTAATGCCATTATAACTTTCCTTTTCTTTTGAGTTCCTGTATTTGGGAAAATTAATTGGGGAAGTTTCTGTTGCATTTACTAGCTTTGCATCTTCTGATATCCTTAGCAGTACTGCAGATAGACAGCAGATAAGTATAACTTGAATTTTCTTCACCTTTCTCTATGATATTACGTACGATTATGACGCAATTATTATCTTTGCTTCCCTGTGTCCTACCTATGAGAATGACCTTGCTCAAAGTGAAAACTCCCCTGATATCAAGCTTAGTGACAGTCAATGTTCTTTAGTGGCAAAGTGGTGATGATCCTGAGGAGAACCACAAGAAGAACAGCAATTGCTCCTTATTTCCTTAAGTTGCACTTGCTCTGAAGTACTTGCTGTGAAATATTCTTATTGTCACATTCAGACTTGATGGCATTCAGCATAATTTTGACTTCATAGATGGCACTCAAAATGCTGAACAGATAAATATGCTTCATTTAAGTAGTAAGTTACTTTATTGAAACTGAGCATATATCTGTATTGTTCTTTTCCCAGTGGTACATCTGTGTTATTTGTGATATAATAATATTATGTTATTTACATCTGTGTTACTTATAAAAGTGAAAAGAAATCTGATCCTTAATTTCCATGTTGTCAAAATCCTTTTATAGACTCAGTTGTACTGTGAATAAGGCAAGCGGTGCTTTAAATTGTTGTAGTTTCCCTCACTAGTGAGGTGAAAGTGAAATTAAGTACAGTACTTTTCCTGTAAATGGCTCCTAATGCTACAGTTATAAGCTAGATGTCATGAATCAGTAGACAAATAAGGATGTAGAGTTGCTGTGCATGAAACAAATTGTCTTATTTAGCCACATGTTGAGATTACCTCAATTTCTTCCTTGCATGTGATATTTTAGCTAAGCACTAACTTAATTTGAATACACAAAGTTGTAAACTGCTATCCCCTGGAACCAATTTTACAGACACATTTAGTCAATGCTGTTTGGAAAGAGTAAGTTCAATGTATGCTGTCATACACTTAATAACATCTACGTTATTTTCTGAACCAAATATGGAATATATGGAAGCACTAGCCTATTCTTCTTTTTCTGAAGTATCTGACATTTTCCTTTAGAGTCTGTCTGATTGTTTTTGTGATAGGCTGAGTATCATAGGCAGGCATGCATAGGTGTTATGTGAGTGGGTGCATTTTATATTACTTAGAATAAACAAGGTTACATCTTAATAATGCTTTAATAACAGTTTCATTGATTATGTGTCACTGCTGTTAGTTCATAGGAGTTTCTATTAAGCATTTACCTGGGTGCATTTTCTGTGATTATGGCAAGCTTTCAATGGCTGCACCTCATTCATTGCCTATATTTAGGATTATCTCATTTTTTATTTTCATTTATCTGTAACATTCTGTGTTGTTTCTCATGAGAGTTCACAATGATGATGTGAAAACCTCATTAAAAGATGGGAGGAAATTTGTAACCTGTTGCAGATTATAGTAATACATATGTCTGCCTGTTTGTGAGAATATTTATATTTTTTTAGGTACCCATAGTAATTTCAAAATACAGCATGCAGTGCAGCAGTTCTCTCAGATACTCTATCTAATGTGTTCACAGAAGCCTCTCAAGGCACGGGTCTTCAATGCACAGGAGTTGTTTTATATCCCAAGCTTTCTAAACTCTACTAACAGTATAGAATGTATCAATCTGATAGTTTGGAACCAGAATTACAGAGTTTAGAAGTGCAGGGTTGTGTGAAAGGTGAGATCTGTGTTTGAAGTTTACTTGAATTGATCCATAAAGTTATTTTTAGAAGTTACATTCTCATAACATCTACATAACCTGGTTTACTCTAATCTGATTTTTCCAAGCTTTTTAAACACTGCTGAAAATTACTTTAGGGAATAGATTTGCTTTCAAACTGAGTTTTCAGAATGAAGTTCGGGTCATTGTGTTCCTTAAGAGATTGGCTGAATGCCACTAATAGTATGTTGTGACTGTTTTTAAATCTGACAGTTGGCTACAATACACTTGAGTAACTTCCAGCTATATTGTCAAGCCAAGGTATGGTTTCAGTAGAGATGCTATCTGGCATCCACAGAAGATATTATCATCAGTTAGAAGTAAGATGCACTTCATCATTTTTTGCAGCTTTACTCATTATATTGTGTCCTGCATTTGAATTAAGTTAAAAAAAAAATAAAATACATTGCAGCTTAAGAGCCCTTGAGGTTTGACATGAATATCAAGAAATAAACAAAATTTATGTAGCACATTTAGTATCTCAGTTTAAAAGTTGCTTTAAAATATGTTTTCAGATTAAAATAGTTAAATCTCAAAATTACTCTCATTGATCTAAGAAAAGCCAGATTTATAGACATAGATAATATCCTTTACTAGACTAATGACTATAGCTGGAACTGTTAAAGAAATGTTTGTTTAACTATTCCATCTGCTTTATGGAAAGAATATTCGCTATCATTACTTTTTGTATAACATGGATGGAGTCCAAAGGAAATTTTAAACCAGCTTGTTTCTGGTTGCTGAGAGATACTAAGTGAAAAACACTACCAATACAGAAAACATAACTTCCAACTCCCCTCTGGAGGATCATGTCACTGGACAAGTGGAAGAGAAAGATCTGAAAGACAAGAAGCCTCTGAGATCTAACCTTCTGAGGCAGTTCTGTTTCTGTTCAGTATATCTTATATTAGCAGAACAATAATTAATGGGAATTTTTTTATTATGCATTACGTCTGAAATGTTAACATTTGTTAACTGTGGGCAGTTGATATTCTTTCTTTTTCTCTGTTTTTTGAACCTCAATTAATTTTCCATTTCAAATTATTATAGTCAACATTGCTTAAAATATATACTTCTTTCTTTTTTCCTTACGAAGTTTTGTTATTATAGAGTAAGATGCTGGGATGGTGGATCTACATGAATATGTATGCACATCAAACCCAATTCTCTCCTGACATGTCCATTCATTTAAAGAGAATAGTGCTGAAAGACAATTGTATCTATAGCTGAGTCTAATAACAAATTACCACATTCTATGCTATGTTTTTAATCTTAAGAATTTGAGCTGTACCATGTAGGTCTTCAAAGCATTAAGCATTTTTAAACCAGTTGATTCAAGCTTATCAACATCAGAAGTCAAGAAGACTTTTAAAGGTGTTCAGGCACTAAACATTGTGGATTTAAATCCCTAGCGAGATTTTGAAAATCACTGGTTTGAGTGTTGAGGTCACATGTCTGATCAGGAGTCTTCAGCAGCTGTGAGCCAGTCCTTGGGTGGAAGTTGCACATATTTATCAGACCTGATGATTTATCAAATAGGATCTTTTATCTCAAGGGCAGCCAACCTCACAGTGCCTGCAGTGGGAGTTAAGGCAGAGATGCAGGATGGTGGGGCTGGCCACCTCCCTGGCTTGAGTGTGATTCTGCCCAGCTCCTGGTGTTGGCCCAGGTAGGACCTGAAGGACTGAAGGCTGAGGGGGGAGAAGAGGGCATCAGCAACAGAGCAGCAACAGCAAAGATGGTCACACCTACAGAAATATATTAAAATTTATAGCTTTTATTTGTAAACTCACAGATCATGTGCCACACTGTATAAAGTGTGATTTTTTTTTTGTCTTGTGGTTTAACGTGCAGAGCTAGTGTCATCCTAATTAGTTTCCACTGACAGAATAAATATTGTTCCATCTGTGCGCTATTACAGTCTGTGACTGAAGGTTTGAAACACTTGAGCACTGTATGTCAAGTAATCTGTAAAGGGACTGGAAAGCAACTAATTTTGGATTATTTTGCATATATCACAGTTGAGAATTAGGTTATGGGAGCAATTCTCATTTGTACTGCTATCATCCAAAAATTATGCCAAAATTTTGTTCCCTTTTTTTCAACAGAATTTACTTGATAATGATTATGAATAATAAAATGAAAGGTTTTCATGCATTATGACAACATAAAAACAGTAAGCCTTTTCTTTTTTTTTTTTTAGTTTGTAAATGTGTTTTAAATGGGAAGTGTTTATTATCGTATTGCTGAGGGTGGCTCAGATGAGCTAATATCCTTATTAGACAATCCTGAGACCAGAGGCAGAGCAACTTCTTAGGAATCTCGTTTTCTCTTCCAGTGCACATACCATGTAAAAGAGAAAACACACATATAAAAGGTAACTCTACTTATTTAAGCCTTAATCCTGGAAATGTATTTGGCTGTGATTAGAGCAAATTAAATTAAAAACCAAGTAAAAATTGTATTTTGAGTTTATTTTGGTGCTGTTTCAAAGGGCTCTGAAAAATTAGGCAGGAAAGATAGTTCTCTGTTAGAGGCATAGTTAGTTTCTGGCTGCAAGTCTGTCTGACATTGAAAACATTTCTTGTGAGTAATAATCCTTTACTTAATGTGATGGAATTTTCCCAGTTCAAATTCTTGTCCTTCTTGTAGCTTGATTAAACAAATTAATTTTTACATAATTGGAAATCAGTGCAGCTCTTCATGAAGATGCTTCTCGGTATTTAAAAAATAGTCTTAAAAGAAAATTAACATCTCAACTATTTAAAAAGAGACAAATCCCAGGCAGCATCTTTATGAAATGCTGTAGACTACATAAATCCGATTACTCAAATTCTTTCTTAGCTGAAACAGGATCATATCTGATAATATCTATGAAATGTATAGTTAATACCCCTGAGTATCCAAAAATACTCAGTATCTGCATATTATATTAGTGACTGAAATTATCCAGTATATGTCCTTATTTCCCTCTAGATATCTTTTTTTTCTTTTTCTTTCTTTTTTTTTTTTTTTTTTTAATTCTGAGCAACATTAAAGTAGAGGTAGATGTAAATATTTTGTTAACAATTATATAATGACAATCTTTAATTTGTATAAAATTATTCTAGTTAAAGAGCATGCATGCAGCTATAAAAAGCAGTAGACTGCCAACCTCATTTTCAAAGGTACAGAAACCTCTGTACCTTGGGGGGGGGGTTGTGTTTTGTTTGTTTTCCTATGTGTTAAAGTTATCACTTCAAAAGAAAAAATGCACTTTCTTTTCTGTTTCTTCACATTTTGAGAAATAGTGTGATTAACTTTTAATATATTGGTTTTGCTCTTAGGAAGAAAACTATTGTAGACATAAGGCAGGAAGAAGCAGCACTTAGTGGGAATTTAGCAGTTCAGCCTTCTTTACTGGAAGTAAAGCTTTACTGGAAGCTTTTGTTACTCTTTTCTATAAATTTTGCTATAGAGATTAAATTATATGACAATTTTAAGGAATTAAAACTCATAAAAGATATAGCCTTAGAGAAACGTTATTCTACATAATGTTTAAATAATTAGACTTCTGTCTTATTAAAATATAGATTCTTTGGATTTAAAAAAGCGATAGAAGCATGAATATTGCCATGATTAGGAAATTACATTGTGTCGTGTTGAGGTTGATGGATAGGTGGTTGAATGAAAATGAACTAAGAGGTTTGTAGCAGTAAATGTGTGTTTTACTACTGCTTAGACGAACATTCTTGTGTTTACCTCGGCTATAGGGAAGTTATGCAGGTGAGAAAAGGCATCTTTCCTTCCTATATTTGGCTTCTGTATGTCACCATTTTCTCTGTGAAATCAGAGAAAATCATAGATGAAGGAATAAGCTCACACTAAAACAGAGAGTGCTTTAACCGTTTCACAACTTGTTTTATATTATCTTTACACCAGAAACAAACAACTGCACAAATGTAGCCCATCAAAATTAAATATGTGCTGAAATGGCACATTGACCTTTAATGTTGGCTATCTAGTAAGGAGCTCTTATTTTATTAAGCTTTTTTAAAAATTAATTCTGTAACAATCTAGGCCAGAAAGATGCGGATCTCTGAGAAAATTATCTAAGAAATAATTTAAAGGTTATAATTACAGAAACACTTCTCTGTTAAACTATTTTGTTGTTCCCTCTCCTCCCCTCTCCCACCCCCCTCCCCCCCCGATTTATTATCTATCCCTTAAAGTCCTTTTGCACATTGAAGTCCACAGTGGAACTCACTAGTGGGGATGAAGCAGTGAAACCACTGCAGGATTCCCTATTTCAAAGCTGAACCAATATTCACCATTGACACATTCATTCATCTGTGCAGGGTCATTGGAAATCCTCTTTCTCTAGTTTTTCCTTCCCTTCAGGGAGCAATGCTTAAAAGAGCAGACCCCTGGTGTGAAGAGATAGAAGAATTCTCAGCGTGGCCAGTGGTGCCAGGAATCGAATTAAAGTTGCCCATTTGCAGATGACTGTATACTCAGTTCTCAGCATATTCAGCTGTGGGGCTAGCTGCTGACATTTTATTTGGAATGGTGTAAGTGGCACCTAGTTGTATCTAATTAAAAAAAAAGAAAAAAAAAAATCATCTCTCAAAAATTAAAAAATGCTGAATTTCAAAATGCATGCTTTTAGGTCTGGAGGTTTTTAAGGATCATGTGCCAGAGGTAAATAATTACAGAATTTACTTCTTTGGGTAATTTAGCACTTGTCACTTATTCTGCTATTGTTGACACCTCTATTTTGGCATAAATCAGATTTTGACATTACTTAAACCTATAATTTTGTTTTTCTTTGCACATATTATCTCATCTATGTGAAAGGCTCTGGGAAGATGCAGGCTGCCCTGAAATATGAAATGCCTGTAGTCATGACGAAGAGTGCCTCTTTATTTCAGTTTCATTTCTTGTTAATAGAGATGAACTTGGTGAAGACATTGGGGCATGTTTAGAAATTGTCAAACGGAGACTCAGTAGAAGAAGTTCTGCGAATTCAAAGAAGTCTCTGTCAGTTTGGAGGATGAAAGGAGAAGCATAATCAACCATTTGGTCACCTGCCCCAGTTCCCATCCCAGCAACACAATCATACTCCCTGCTGTGTGGGTGGCAGAGAGGTTGGTGTGGTAGATCACTCTCCTGGTGACTGCTATCAGGTTTGATTTTTGTCACTAATTTAAAAGAAATCACAGGCAAAGGGTATTTCTGTGAGTAATGGTGGTACAATCTGCTGCCAACAAAAATCGCAGTCTCTTCAACAAGCATCAGGAAAGGGAACTGGGAAGAAGAGTTGGAGGCTACAATTTAAACTGCTACCTAATTATGCAGCTTTATTCGTATGGCTAGTGAGATATCCACATGCATGATATTATGCACAGGCTTAATTATAGACATTAATAACAACTTGAAGAAGGAAGCATGGGAACCTCAAACAATTTAAAATCTCTGTCAGGGAAAGTTGTGGCATTAGATAGAGCTATTGCAGAAATACAGATCAGATTTTCTTTTTCAACTAAATCACATAGGTAGTATCTTTCTGTAGTAAATCTAAAAGTAAGATCATCATTCATCCTGTTACCAGCACTTCCATACCCACGAACATGAGGTGTTATAAGGAGGTAACATTACAGTGAGATATTTTAATCTAGTTGAATGACCTTACACAAGGGGAAGAATTCTTCCAAGAGAAGGCAACCCAGTTATGAGTGTGAGGTGTGTCCTAAAATGGCCCAGAGCTCATTCTAGCTTATCAGCTGCTGCTACAGTTCCTAATTTGTGGGACGCTAGTGCTTTTTCTGGGCAGTCTATCATTTAAAGTGCTGTGAGAGACAGTTTAATCATTTTAAGAGTATGCTGTGCAACTGATCTTGGAAGGGCCCAGTACTCACCAGAGATTTATTGAAAAAACATTTGTAGCATGACTGTCTTTCCTTAAAAAATAGTCAAAATATTAAAAAAAGCAGTCATGCTCAGCAGCAGTTTTCATTGATGCATTTAGGGCATTCCTCCTCTTTAGCAATCCAGACCTTTTTAAGAAATGTCATTTCTGGTTAACCTCAATACAAAATGGCCCATCAAAGCTACCTTGGTGCAACCTTACCTCTTAAATATCATCCTGTGCCCTCTAACCATTGGTTATCAAGTACCTTTTAGTTCAGTCATGGCAAGCTCTATGTTTAATACATAGAATAACCAAGACATGGACACAGTCCAAGGCATTTTTCATTGAATCAGCTATAGGATGTTTTTTAAAATATTTTTGATGGATTCTTGAAAAGATGGCACAATATCTTTGTATCATAATGTGTCCAAATTATTATATGTTTAGTTAAAAGAATGTGAAGTTCAAAACCCCCAAAATATCTAAACAACTAACAAAAAGTAAGTAAGATCATGGACAAATTCAAAGGTTTCTTTAACTTTAGAAAGTGCTCACCAAAGGTTTGAATATAGCTTTTCTGCCTACTTTTTCTGTCTTTTGTGGACTAAACATTCCAAAGTTCTCATAAATGTAATTTCCTTGTTCCTACTGTCTCCTCTTTATTCTTAGATATAACTTCAGAACAGCTAGCCCTGTATACTGGTATAGTGGGTTAGGTATGCACCTGCCACTCAGCAAGTGGACTGACATAGACTGAGACATGATCCCTCCACATGAATTTCACAAGCCTTTGGAGGTGAGTGTGTTGAAGGGCTGTGCTGTATCTGCTGAGTTAAATTCCTAAAGAGAGTGGCAATCACCCAACGTGGCCTTCAGTATATGAAGAAACCAGAAACATGCTTGATAGGTGCTTTGTTAACTTCAAAACCCTTTGCTGTCCTATTTTCTGACCACCCTTTAGCACTGCGTGCTCTTGATTTGTCTCAGCTTTAACCTTGAGATAGAGCATGGTGCAGAAAGGCGTGTAAAGAACAGGGGAGGGGGAAGGGGAGAAGGAGATCATATATGTTAGATACAGGAGGAAAGAGGCATCTGAAAGATCTGTGTCTGTTGGAGCAGATCTCCTGGCTTGCTGCCAGTGAAGAAACTGTTAACATTTATTGAGTATAAAACGCAATTCACAGAATGTTTTCTAGCTTTTTATGAATACAACTGTGTCATTCTCTGGGCACAAATAATACTGCAGGACACTGTAGTGCAGTGGGATGGTGTCTGAAAAAAGCACAACTTGGA
Organism: Calypte anna; assembly: GCF_003957555.1. Lineage (NCBI taxonomy): Eukaryota > Metazoa > Chordata > Aves > Apodiformes > Trochilidae > Calypte > Calypte anna. Next base: position 18,154,188 of record NC_044253.1, on the reverse strand, counting down.
CTTTTTCAAAAGGATCTGTTTTGGGGATTGCAGTTGATACGGTCTGTATTGGGATATACTAAACCATCTGGGGAGGGATGTATGCTTTTTATGTCTGCTAGATTTCAGAGTAGACACTGTGCCAACATCTTTGCTCTGGGAGGGGCAAAAAATTGATGTGTACAATTACATACACATACATACATAGAGAAAGAGATTTGTCTTTAAAAATCCATATAAACCACAAATACATAATCAAAACTGTAATAGTGAGGAATGTATTTCCCACCTCAGGCTGCAAGGCATAAGCTAATCTGCTGAGATCAGGCAGAAACCCCCCTGCAACCTTGTGTTTTTTCTCATTACACAACTGGCTGTTTGCATTATGTTTTTATTAGAACTTGATTGTTTAATGAAAAAACATGATGCTGAAATAAATAGAAAGCTTTATATTGGAAAAGCAGAAAGTGGGCTCTACAAAAAATCAAGTAAAGTTAAGGACTACTATGTTCTGCTATGTTCTCCCAGTCCCTCTAAAGCCTGTTGGTGTTTTCCTCACTCACACGTATTTTTTTTTTTTGACCCCCATCCCCTAGACAAACTCACAACTGTATTACATAGGGCCCAGTGTTCTTCCTTTTGCCTCCATTTTATAAGGAGATACTTCCATGAACAGTCTAATTCAGGGAAGTTGGGCAGTAGTCTGCTCTACCTTTAAAAAAAGACTGACTAGGCGAGTCTGTGTGTTTAAACTGATCTGAAGTGCAGGGAATATTGTCTGACATAATACAAAGGATTCCAGTTCTGTTGGACAAATGTTCTCATCCGCTGCAACTCATCTATTATGTAGCTTTTGTAAATGTGTCATACTAGAGCAATAACTGCAGCAGTCCGCAGAGGTGGTTTCTGTGCAATTGTTCTGACAAGTGGTTGCTTCTGTTTGGAACAATTCAGTTTGGGTTTAGGGGGGTTTGATTTAAAAAACAACAACAAATAATACAAACAACCCCCCCCCAAACAAACAAACAATGCAGAACACCAAGTGAAACAACTTTATATGATATTTCAGCCAAGCCACTCTGCTCCACAAAAAAACCAAAATAAAATTTCTTTAAACAAGAGAATAGAGATGTCTGAGCTGTGCTGTACTCAAAGGAATCTTATGGATTGTTTGTTACCTTTTGCTGGAGGGCAAACCATGATAATGTGATTGATGCTGGGGCCTTACTAAGAGAAGTTGGGCTCTACTATTGGAATTCTACTGATGAAGGCAAAAACAATATCTATGCTGCTGTAGAAGGTGCGATAGATTTTACTTGGACTCTGGTTTCTGCTATTTATGATGGGTTTTGGTGGAGTTGTCCCAAGATAAGCCACTCCAGGGCTCACCTTCAGTTTCAGTTACAGCAAATATTACCACTAGAGCTGTCACCCCCTGCTTGGTCATGCCCCTGTGGAAAGCCTTCACCCTCTGACACCTGAGAGGCACTGGCTTATGTCAGCACCTTAACTTAAAGATGGGTCTTAAGGATTTTCTTGCTGTCTTTTTTTTAGGATCCTATTGCTTCTTCTCATTAATTCATAGTGTTTGGGGCAAATTCTGACTTGAGTTTTTACCTGCCCTTAAAGCTTCATCTCCTTCTTTGACTTCATATTTCTTATACAGTTCTCTGCTGTATAGTATGACAGTCCAGCTCAGGGCAGCAGCCTGTAAGTAGTGTAAAATTTGGTAGGTCCTACTTCTTCAATGGAAACTCCTCTGAGACTATGAGAAAGAAGACTTCTGAGCTGAGACTAAACAGGTCTAGAGATGTTAGAAGGAAGGGTCTCAATTTCTCTGGAAAGTGTCAGTCGTTTGGGATCAGCATCTTAGATGGGCAGACTGGTCTTTTCTAGGCTTGATAAAATACTGATAGATCTGAGACTAAGTTATTTTTTTTTCTTTTTGTGGTTAGTGCCAGAATAAGGAAGGAATACACTGAAGGTTCCCCCCTGCTTTAATTTTATGTCAGAAATAAGAAAGGATGGTAACCACAGTTTTATAATGATGCCTAACACACCTCCTGTGGATGCCATATTTCTGTCAACCTCATCTTTAAACTACAAAAAATATCATAATGAATTATATTGAAGGTCTTATTGATAAGCAATTGATGTTTCAGAGCATCTGTGCTTAGTAAAATCAACAGTAAGAAGTGCATATTACGTATGCTAGAGCATCAGGTTGTCACAAATGATGTGAATTTTAATGCGTTATTCAGAAGTACAAGAGGAGGAGGCAGTACAAATTAGCTGTGGAGTCTTTAATTTTATTTTATTTTTTAAATGTTATTTTATAGAGAGCAGAGCCTAAGTGCGAAGTTTAGAATTGCACCTTAGGGTAAGAAGCAGTACAAAAAGGTGGGGTCCGAGTACAAATTCAGTTCAGACTTAAGAAACTGGAAAATATTTTGATCTGAAATCTACAAAAAACATCTGGGAATGAGTCCTGTATGTGGGGTTGTTTGGTTGGGTTTTTTTTTTTTTCTTTTTTCCACTTTGTAGTGCAAAGAAGCATATACCACAAAATCAAATGAAACTAGCATTAATTTGGTAGGCTTGGTTCTCATAGTACTATTGATTCAGAATGCTGCAAACAAATATAGAGGGTTAGAGGCTGCATTTAGGATTACTGAAGTTTGGGGGCTAGGGTATACGAAAGATGAATTGAGATTACTCATTCAGAAAAGGAGCTCTTCTTGATGCCTTAGCAGGGAATTCTGATAGAAAAATCTTGGTTCAAGAGAATCAGTCTTCATCATTTTGTTGGTGGTTTCATTATTGATTACTCATCTTCATGCGTTTCTTTCTAAATCATTGGCCGCCAACACAAGACTTCTCTAGCAGAATCTATAGTAAGCAAAACATCATTTGCATTTCTGTGTATTTCTCCTAGTGGGAGACAAAAAAGTAGTCTTGGTCATTTCTTATTGATAACTTTAAATATTATGTCAGGCCTAAATCAATCTGGTGAGAGAACGGTGGCTATTGCTCAAGATTCACTCTGGATATTTAATTAGCTAAAGCTTATACATGCAATTTATTTTCTTTTTTGCCTCTTTCAGCATTTGTTAGGTACTGGGATATGACTAGTGCACCAAAGTGTACACCTAGTTAAATTGAACTTTTTATTGATGAAAACCTACCTCTTGCTGATGGCTGTGTTTTATGAATAATATACATTGCAACGTTGCATTTTCAGAATTATGGTGTTCCTTACATTAGAAACTTGGGGTGCTAAGTAGGTACTAGGACTTGATGGTTTTTGAAACAGGTAGAGAAAACAGCACTAGTTGTATATGTGTGTGTACACATAAATACATGAATTATACATCCATAATTTTATTTTGAAGTGAAGTGATTTGTTCTATGTTTTTTTCTCAAGCATTTTTAGCTGTTGCTGTGGAAGGAGAACTGACAGCTATCTCTTTATCTTGGCCATTTTTGTTCATTATCAATTCAGCTGATGAACATTTATTATTTGTATATTAATTACTAGAAATTGTTAAGTGATGGAAGAACAGTCAAACAAAGATAGGTGGAATTAACTTTATGTGCCTGTGGTAGATGGTATCCAGCTTATAGTTCCATGTGTGTTTCCCAAATACTCTGATTAAGTATAATTTTCTGAGCTAACCCAGTTTAGCACAGCTCTTTTAAATTTTTGTTTGGAATTATTATTGAACCCCAAGTATTTTTAAATATATTTTCAGGGGTGAAGGGGTGGGAAAGTCTATATTGCATTAAATCTATCATCACAGCTACCAATTCCTTGAGCTTAATTATGACACTACTAAATGTGAAAATCTATTCAGTGCTAGGAACACTTTTCACATTACATTCACGCTAAAGATTGGCTGTTAAGAGCTCATTACTGGTAGTTTTCTAAAGAGCGGTTTATTAAACACTGTTACCTAATAAGCATCCTTGGTGGTGCAAATTGCTGAAAACAGTAATGAGTCTGATTAGACTTCATTTCAATTACGATAGCTTGTCTAGAAAAAAAAAATCTCTCCTTGATGCTTTGGAATCTGGCTCCAAGGCATTAGGTGGTTTAAAAGGAAAATGCCACCTCTGTGTTTCCTTTCCACAGTTCAGTAATGAATAGAGAGCTGTCCAAGTAGCCGTCCAATTTAGCACATTGGAAAACTAGATGGGCAGCGTTGGAAGCACAATCCTGTTTGCTTAAAAATTCTACAAAGCCATTACAGTTAATATATCTAAATAGGGTCATATTTAGGTGTCCTCTGCTTCCCTTGAGTAAGGATATAAAGCCATAAGAAAAGAGAAAACTAGAATTATTCACTCCTACCTGCTTTGCAGAGGTTATGCATTCCTCTGATTAGTGTAATGCACCTTTCAATTGTTATCTGTAAATCTTTTACAGAGCTGCAAGATCTATACATCTCTTACGTGCAATCACAAAACTTTGACAGCTTTCAGAGTACCTCATAATTCAACTTTTTCTTTAGCTTCTAAGAAATTTTTCCAAAGTAAACCCAAAGCTCGATAAATTTGTATTACTGGTATCAAATACATCAGAGAAATATTGTTAGTTTATGAACTTAATTTTTGATGCTAAGTGTGTTTAGCTGAATTAATTAAACTTTCTTTTATGCCAGTCTTGCATCTTACTTGTACACTGTGGATGAAAAGCGTTTACAGAAAAAAAGAATTTAAGCTGATAGTTGCTGAATATTTACTAACATACTAATTGTCCCCTGTTGATGCACTTACATAATACTATTTAATACAAATCAATGCTGTAGTTTTAGTTAAATTTACATTTAGTTACATTTACATTTAGTTTTGTAATTAAGCCCTTGTAATAAATTATGACAGGAGTAATTACAAAAGGGGGACCCATGGTGCTGCTGAAGGCAGTATGTTGGATGGGGTCTCAGAGTGTGGCTGAAATCAGACATGTTCAGTTTACAGCAAATTTTAGGAAGGTTCACATTTGATAAAGTTTGAAAGCCACCTTGTTAGGCAGATGGGAATTAAAATGGAAACTGAGCTAGTGCAGCAAATATCAGAAATCTGTCTAAATTTGAACAAAATATTTTCTGTGATGAGTTTCTATTAAATGTGTAACACAGAGCCCAAATGCTGGCGGATAAAATATCATTTGTGTAATTAACTACTGAATAACACCTAAAAAGAAATAACAGAGAAAAAAATGGGGCACATTTTTATGCTTCACAATAAATTATAAACTTCAGTGGTTCTTGTTACTCCATATCAGAGTGAAGTGACAGGTGAATCAAGCCCATGAACCTTGCTGTCAAGGCATTTTGTTTTGACACCAAACTCCCTTTTTGGCTCTTTTTGTGATAATACCTTTCTACACTTTCTTCAGTGTGCATCATCAAGCATCAAGTAAAATAGTGCATTTTTTTTGTTTTTAAAAACATCATGCAAACACGAGTGCTATTGTTCAGCTATACAAATGTGTGCCTGTAGTGCGCTTTGAGATGCTAATCAGTGGAGCTTGACTCCTGTACCCTGAAGCAAATTCTAAAACTATTTCATTAGGTGACTACATATGCAATAATACTGTGGACAAAATTATAGGAAAAATAACAGAGTTTATTGTTATTTAAGCTTTCAACAGTGTTCAGCTAGTTATTGATATGATTGTTGCATGGTTTAGATTTTTGTTGTGGCTTGAAGAGTATTTACAGAAAAGGCTGAATTTATGTGATTGCTGCAAAGGACTGTCATGTTTTATCAGCTGGGCTCTATCATTTCTTTCTGGTTTTAAAGCCAGCACGTAATTCTCCTCTGCCCCTTAAAATGCCTGTGCACCCTCTCAATGACATACTGTGTCTTTCAGGACGTGGCTCAACTTTTCCTGTTCAGGATTAACTTTGTTCCTTTTAAGAACAGAGAATCCACATACAGCATGAAGGGTTAGATTTTTTTCCTTTCCTACTCTTTTCAGAAATATGACAAAAATAGCAGCATACACAGAGTTAAATTTCTCAGTTCATGCATCCTCTCTCTGGCCCGTGTATGTAGAATATATAAAGTATATATATTTATTTCAGTGTTTCTCAATAGAAAATTCCCTGCTCCTCCTCCCCCTGTCCCCTGGATAATTTGTCAAGCTAACTGAACAACCTATATAGTTCCTTTCGAATGCTCAGGAAACAATACAGTAAGTCCCAAACCAAAAGCATGCAACAAAAAAAAACAGGCTTTATTCAATTTTTCAGTAGTTAATTCACGTATTTTATCAAATAAGCCAGAAATAGTATTTTGAATTTGTGGAATGCAATAATTGAGAGATTTAAGTGGGGAAAAGATTTAGCTCAGCTTAGTGTTTCTTGGAGGTCAATTCTTTGGTTATGCTTCTGCTTTTAATCTTGTTTCTCTGCTTTGGGGGGAGCAGGAAGGAAAGGAAGGGTCAGCTGCTCGCACAGCCAAGCCCAGGAAGGAGCCGTGGCGGGGCTCTGTTTTCCCTAAGAACATGATTAGTACAGTTCTGGTGACTTAGCAAAGGTGTTCTCTACTTTGGGGAGGAAATCTCAGGTAACCTGTGATAACATCATCCCTTCTTACAACATCATCTCTCATGCTGAAATACAGACATTATGGTTTGTTGTTTTTTTTAAAAAAGAGAGACCAAATAAGTGTACTGGTTGATAATACAATCCTTTTATGCAGGATATTCTCTTTGGAAAGACAGTTTATGCCAGCGCTAGCTGCTCTGATGCTTATAGTAGAGAGAAATGTGTGTGGTGTGAGTCTGGTATGACGGGGAAAAGCGAGAGAGTGGATGATCTCTGCTAAGAGCTCCCTGCTCTTAATCCTGGGCCACGTCAGGAGCATTCTAAAGCAGTTTATCTTCATATGTCGTCTTGTATATAAGAAACAACACTAAACCCACCAAAACTCATTTCATATGTAGCTTTTTCCACAGCCTTCAGATCAAAGTTATTTTCTTCAGGCTGGACTAAATTATACACAGGTCCCAGGAGTGAAGGACACTGAATTAATGCACTGTGTCACCCAGTCCTGGCTATAGAATATTTTTATCGAAGTGTGGGAAGCAACATCTCTTTACTATTTCATTAAAAATTAATGTGCAGATTGCCAAAAAGCAAAATGCATCAATAACATAAACAAATTTTGTGAAAGCATTCTACACTGTGGAGTCATCTTAAGAAGGATTTTTTTTTCTTGTGTATCAGATTACTTCTATATATACATTTAATCAGTGTTTGTTCTCATTTAGTTAATTAGCAGAGATATCCTAATCTAGGTAAAGCAACTGCTGATACTTTTCCTGTGTTGATAGGTTTTGGAATAAGTGCTTTAAAAGGAAAGAAGTATTCTTGGTTACAGGCTGGAGCATAGTGTTATTGGCCCATATAAATTTGCTTTTTCACTCTTGTTAGTTGATTGTATCGGGTCAGACCTGACTACACTTATTTGAAACTTACCAGGATTGATCTGTGCCTTCATATTTGTAAGGCTGGTTAGATAAATATCTGGAATTAGCCTTCTTTTGCTATGCATAGCAAAATAGATAAATATTTTTTTTTTAAGTATGATGACTGAAAAATATATGAAAAAGTAAAATATAATTATGCAATTATATGGTACTTTGGATCCTAATTTGAGGAAAATATATTTTAAATAACTCTTGCTATGTAAGTTGCTTTGTGTTTTAGAGCAAGATTTTCTCCCAACATTTTGGAGCAGCATGATGTAAAAAATAATTCAATATCACTTATATCTCTATTTATTGTGCACCATCTTTGCTCAAATAAAACATGTCCCTTTATGGCAGTTTTAACCCCATTTATCCTCATGCACAAGTGCTCACCTGTTATTTACTCACCTAAGAGAAGGTCGATACTGCAGAACAAGGGGAGTGCTCTGTTGTGACATAAAGCATACATATTCATTAGCTCTGCTGTCCCTATGGACACATGTGGTATGTCCTGATGATCTTCATTTGGCAAAAGGAAGTGAGCTTAAGACGGAAATTGTCTTAATGGATTTAAGATACATGAAACAAAGGGTTTAAAATACTTATGGTGAAGAACCTAACAATAATTCTAAGTGCAAATGAAAAAAAAATCCTGTAAAGGGAAATTATTTACTGAATCATGATTAGCAACATAAATGGAAAAATAATAGAATTCAGCCTTTGAAAATTATTATTTTTAAGATTCATTTATTTATTTTTCTGGAAGAGTTCAGGCATGGTATGAATGTTCCGTATGAGGCTCTCTAGTGCTGAGAATTCATTCCTTTTGCCTCTTTCTTGCTTCCTAAAACACAGATTAAAGATTCTGTGTTTCACCTGCTGCAGCTGATTACATGAGAAACACGATAAAGCTGTGAGTGTATGTTATCTGTTCTGCTTTTAAGGATTTGTGTTATGCTCTTTCAAGGTAAATGTGCCTCAAACCCCACTTCTGGAAGAGGAACCAAGGCAAAGGCTACTTCTGTTATTTTGTCGCTTAAGCAGAGAGCCTGCATTTTGCTGCACTTGATTATTGGAGACTTGAAGTAAGCACTTCATTGAGAGCAGAATCATTCTCCAGATCTATACAATTTTGCATTGGCAAATATACATAAGTACTTGTGATAAGAGGCCATCCTCCATATTAATTTATTATTATATTTTATCATGTGAATATTTTAATTCTCAGAACCACTAGCGTGATCCTGCAGTAGTTGTATTGATTCTCATATTTATTGGGCATAAATTGCACAGTATATGGCATAGTAAATCTCTGAAAAATACACTATAGCTATAAGCATGTATTCATTGGACTAAAAAAAGTAAATGTTTTTTATAAGTTATGCTTACTTTTGTTTACAGTTACTGTTCTTCACAGTATTATCTCAGAATTTTTGGTCTTGTTCATTTGGCATTGACAAAGTATGCTGGGTCCTTTTAAGGCATGGTACTGTTGAGAGGAACTGGGCAGAAACAGCTTGAAGATATAAAACCTGGGAAGAGGTAGCATCACAATAGGCTGAAAGAAAACTCATTGCAATTACTGTCTTTGTTAGTGTGTTTTCTAGTCAGTTTAGAGAAGTGTTAGAAGCATGCATAAATGAGTTTACTGGTGGTACACAATACTAGTGCATCAATGTGATTATGCTGCAAGGATGGAGCCCTGACTGAGAGTGTGTGTGACTGCTGCTGCTGCTGCTGCTGCAGAGAAAGCCACACCTCCGAGGTGGGCAGCACCCTGGCAGGTCCCATGTGGTGCCAAGTAACAGCGACAGAGTCCCCGTCATCCACACCTGTGGGCTGCTGCTTGACTGGCCTTGGATCCCAACAGCTTCTGCTGGCAAAAAGGGGTAGTGTCATCTCTGCACGCAGTTCTCCATTGCTTGCTTGACTATTATTTCTCCTTATTTCTGTTCCTAAAGGCCTTTGAAGCTGATGGATCTGCTAAGGGCTGTTTAGCCAGAAATGTCTTTGCAACTGTCAAAGGCATTGCTTTATGTAAATAGCAGGGAAGGGGGCTTGGAGGGAGAAAACTCATTTGCTGTAAACATACTGCATTTTGCTGTTGCGAGGTGTGAAAGTGTTATTGAAGAGGAATAATCATTTGACATTTTTTAAATTAGATAATTGGGTTGTATTTAGTTCAAGATTTCATGTCTGAAATTTAGTTTTTAGCCAGTTCAGGCACTCCTGAAATATGTTGCACTTTTCTTCCTGCTTTTAAGTGCTGTTGACATATATGAAATTCTCAATATTACTTGTGATTTTAAGTGTTTGTGATTGAAATGTTTTCACTAGCCCTGCTAGATGGGAATCATATTGTAAACACCCTGCCAACAGCTTGCTCCCACTGATATGCGTGGCATGCATAGGCTATATATAATAAGAGGAAGAACAGAGCTCTACCAAGGAAATGCCAAGAGCACTTTCTAGGCCTGTTTTCATGAGTTTGTGGCTGTCACTTACTGAAAAATCTTCCATAGGTAGGCCCATACAGCTGGGCAGCTCAGTTGGAGGCTATTCCTCCCACCAGATCCTTTGACGTCAAAGGAGTTCCTCATGGACTGGAGCAGAGGTCTTCACTGAGTAATTAGAAAATAAATGTGGGAATAATTTTCTTTTTTTTTTTTTTCCCTGCAAAACATAATTAGCTCAATCCACTCTTCAAAATCCCTCCTGTTTCCAATTAAGAGAGATCAGTTGCACTATCTTCAAACAGCTGAAATTATGCTTATTAATAAAAAATGGAGTGTAAAAGAAATGTTTTATCCTGAATTAATTTTTATTATTATGGGACATATGACACTGTACAGTTTTAGAAAATATTATCAGATTTAGTACAAACCCAGGGAGCTGTGTGTCCTACATCTCAAACAGTGGTTACAGCATGACTCATTTTTTCATCTCTGTCCCATCCTTAAGAAGGATTTTAAAATGTCATTTAGGGCCTGATGCTAAAGGTACTAACACCTTCAGCTCTTACTGAAGTATGATGTTTGAGTAATCTTGGTACATTCACAGTGAATTGCCCGTTCAAGTCAATACCTGTTTTGGCAGAGCTGGTCTCCCATCCACAAGAGGCAATTCCTTGGCTAAAACCATTCCATTGTATAAATACTCAATGTCCTGAATAACTAGGGGCAGGGCTGAAGGCTCCCAAAGGTCAGTGGGAGAAGCAGCTTTTGGAATCTTTGGCTAAACCTGTGAGCAATTCGGTGATGGAGTTCATGTCCAATTGCAAGTCTAGAGGGAAGAGGGTTGATATAGAGAGCTGTGGGTTTGGACTTGTTTTCTACCTTGCAACAGTGTGCTTCTATGAGTCTGTTATGGACAGTTATCAGAAGCATCTCATTTACTTGTTTTTCCCTGGAACAGTCCACTCCTTTTCAACAGCACATTAAGCAGTTATTCCATTCATATTTAACCACATGCCTAAAGAACTTGCTTGAGCTACTGATGTTTACAAATTAACCAGCAGACCTGTTCTAGATAGGACCTAAGACACAGCAGGGATGAAGAGGGCAGGAATAGAGAGACCACAGCAGAACACGAGTTATTTTCTTTTGCCTCAGGTATGTTGGAGGAACTGTTGGAGGCCCCTGAATAAAACTAAAGCTTGGGTAGATGGTTGGGAAGATTGGTGTCCTGTTCTGTTTCTTGTGCACTGTGTCATTTAGGTTTTATTTCTCAGCATCTCTGGAAGTGCAATACAATCTCTGCCAGTATCTTCAGAAAACCACAGTTGTCTGTGATTTAATTTCAGCTTGATTATTTTATTAGAGATGTGAGGAGATGACAGGTTCACTAAAGTCCCAGTGTCCTTTGTCTAAAGCAAATTTTTGCTAACCAAGCTGGTTAGTTGGTAGTTGTTATCACTTGGATTTGTCTGTGGTACACCATAAATCTTTTGTTGTGTTCTCACCCAGTGTGTTCTTAGCTAGTATTTCTGGACCTCTCTATGCCTATTTTCAACAGAAACCCTTCTATTTAAATTGAAAGGAAAGGCTAGTTATTTATTTTTATCTTCTGTAACAGATATAATTTTGTAAGGGGCTGAGCAACTTGACCTGGTACCGAGGGCACCAGCAGAGGAGGGTTCTTTGTATGCAAAAACTCACTCAAGCTCCCAGCAGGATCAGGCCCTGCTGACATCCAGGATGTGTAGAATGTTGCTTGTTCCTTTTTGCTTTCAAATTACACTGTTATTTTTTCTTTACTCTGCCATTTTTTCTTCCTTTTTTCCTTTTTTTTCTTTTTTTTTTTTTAAATTCATAAATCTGCACATGTAAGTGGATTTCTGCCATATGGAATTATTGTATATGAAACTGATGAAGTATTGTATATTAGATTTTACATTTTGAGGCTAAGTGCACAAAATTAGAAGAGAAAAAAAATAGTCAAACACTTGGCTCAAAGTAATTGAATAATTAAATTGTTGACTATAATTACTTTAAATGTAATTCAGATAGATCCAACTGGAAGAATTATAGAGGAGAGATGTGTAGTAGGGCTGTCAGGACAAGGAAAAATAGATACTGCTAAAAAAGCCTACACTGCCTCTCCTATATAATGTATTAAATTTATCTTAAAAGCAATTCTCTGATAAGTACATACCTGTACTTAAAGAACAGAATCCTTTCCTTCTGCCTTCTACAGCCCATACCAACACTGTTTACACAGTTCAAAAGTGTCGATAGCTTAGAGGATTCCTAGGTTAGCAAAGATTTTTTTAAAAATACATGCAGCCTTATGCTACTTCTGGATTTTCAGTAAGTTAGTAAGCAAATACACTGTCTGCAAGATGATGGTTTATGTCAGAGTTTAAATTACACTAAAAAAAATTGCAACCTCTAAATATGCCCTTATTTACCTGATTTTAGATGTTTATATCAACATTTGGATTCCTAGCAAAAAAATGCAGTAACATGTATCAGCTCAGGCAAAAAGGAACTAATAAAATACAGTTTAAAATATGGAAAGGAAGTAGCTGCAAACATGAAGTAATTAGGGGCAGAGGAAAGTATTTGCATAGTTAAAATAAATTATAACACTTTTCCTCCCAAGTCAGACATTTGACTTTTGTTAAACAATTATTAAACTGTTAACAAACGGAATCAAACCTAGCAAAAGTTTGCTGCTTTTTCAGTTAACATGAAATTGAGGAAATGGCTATTTGTGGCCCCCAGTCCAGACAATTCCAGTGGTCTTCATATAAACACAGATTTCTCCACTGCATACTAATGCAAAAGATACGCTTATGGTTAACTATTAACCTATGCTTCCAAATAACACTAATGATTGCAATGTGCTGGAATAAATGCTCATGTTTCATGGGATGAGAATAGTCCTGTTCTCTTAAGCTTATCTAATCAAAGCCTAATCCTGCCTTTCCAGCCTTTGTTAAATGCGTTGGTATTTAATATGCATCAATAAATAAACTTTCAATTATTGTTCAGTGAGCATATCCAAAGATAGCATGACAATGTGAAACTACTGGTCTGTCTAGCAATTATTCCAAATAAAGAATGCTGATGATGTGATTTCCCCTCTCCTCTTATAACGGATAATTCAGATTTTCTGACATTCTTTTGCAGCATCGTAATAAGGAAAATATAGACAAATAAAATCCAGATAATTGAGCTTTTACACCATCTGAATACATGTCCCCACTTCAACTAGAAATAGGATTACTTTATCTTAAAAGCATGTGTTCCATTCTAAATAAAAGAAGTCCAACTGATAGAATTTTTTAAGTATTAATGAAAATTTTGAAGTATTTGTGAAGGGTATTTAGAAAAGCCTGCTAGGTGAATAGTGTATGATATATATAGTCTTACTTCAATCTATTTCATTGTTTTATTTGTTTAAATTGTATAGTCTTTCTTTTACAAGCCATTACAGATGATGTGCCAAAAGCATATTCAATAACTATAGTAAAAGTATGATCCCAGCCAGATTCTTAGCTCCATCCATGCCTATTTCACCTTCTTTTTCAAAAGTTTCACTGCTGCTTTAGTGCATTCTTTGTGAAGAGTCTGTCTCATGGCATCCATTCATTAATATCTACTGAAGCATCCATCTGCTCAAGTTCTGCACCTCTGTAACAGAAACTTTCAGTGTTTTGGTAACCTTATAAGCCAAGTATCACAGAACATGGATAGGTGTTGGTTGGTTGATTGGTTTGGCTCTTTTTTGTTTTTTTTAGTAGGAGTAATGAACTTGTATATCTGTTAGACATTTTGGCGTTACAAGAACATTAATATTCCTTCCTTTTAAAAAAGCTTGAAGTAAATCCCATTACACCAGAAGAATTTTAGATACTTATTACTTCCAATTGAGTCTTGGTGATTCAGTCTTTGGATTTCTGGATGAATTTAACTAAGTATGGTTTCGGATAGTTTCTCATTAAAATTGCAATTTTTTTTTTTATATGAGCATGATTTCTATAATTTCACCCAATTTCATGATACATGAAATTGCCTCTGGAAGGCAGTGGTTGAAACATCAGAAACAATTAGTAAAAAAGATTATATTAATGCTAAATGAAAGAAATAAATGTCAGAAAGTCAGCCTCAAAGCTGCATTTGGCAAAAGCGCTTCTCTGAACTAACTTTTAAAGGATAACTGTATAATTGTTAACAGGCACTTTTCTCAAGTTGTCAAAGTGTTTGAAAAACGAGAGAAAAAGAGAATGCACAGGAAATAAAATCCACAAGTAATCAATGGCATGCTTATGTGGAGTGAGAATTGCAGTACTTATAATAATAAAATATAAGGCTCAATTAGAGGTACTTTGCAGTTTTCAAGCTAAATTTAGATCATTTGTGGATTTGCAAATAAATTAAACCAAAAATAAAAATGAAGAATCCAAATGCAAATGAGTGCAACTGCAATAAAATATAATTGCAAATGAATCTGTTGCTTTATTCATTTATTGTGTAATTACTGCAATCCTTCCCACCTTGTTTTCAGTATTTCTTAATCATTAAGGCGGAAGCATGACAGCAGTGCCAGCCCTGGCATGATTCTCTTTGACTAAAACCTTGTAAATTAACACAATTAGCACAGCATCATCCTGCTAATTAACTTCCAGTGTCTGGTGCAGTGGTTTTGCAAACAAGGAAGAGGGAGTCAGAAGGGAATAAACATGCCATTCTGTTACCAAACTGTGTGCTGTGTTAGGTTTAGCTCAGCGAGGCTAAGCTGGCCATGTCAGATGCCAGAGTCAGGCAATGAAGAGCTAAAGGGGTTGGGGAGGAAAACAGGAGGGGGTAGAAGCTGTCAAAATAGACTGCAGTAATTCAGAGGGGAGCTAGTACCACAGATGCTTCATTTGGACTAGGCCCCCTCCTTATCAGAGAATCTGTGCCAGAGGGCACCAGGCAGTTTGCAAAAATCACTTTTGGTAATACAAGAGAGATTAAGGAGGTCTCTCTGATACAGTCATACAAAATTAGCAATGTATTTACCATGCATAGGTATGAGCTAGAGGGGGGTATCTTAATGCTTGTAAATTGTTCGTACTGTGTGCGGTGGATATACAAGGATGGTGGATAATTCACATCACAATATTTACAAGATTAATTGCTATAAAATGACATTTGCCATTGCATTTTTTGCCTTTTCTGTTTTTTTGTTTGTTTTTTTAATTTTTAAGAAATCATTGTTAGGTGTTCATAGCCAGCAGTGGAAGCCAAAGAACTTTTAGGGGCTTCATTTCATTTCCCTTTATCTTCGTTTTTTCTTTTTTTTTTTAACCCTCTTTCTTTGTACCCTGTAGGCTGTGAGACTGGGACGGGGGGCGGGGAGGGAGGGGAAGAGAGAGTGAGGAAGGAGACAGACAGACAAGTCATGCTTGTATTTTTTTCCAGAGCCTCAACAACAGAACTGAGAGGCAGAAAGGAGCCAGTTGTAATTCATACCGAGTTGTAGGCTTTGTGTGATGAAAGCGACGGAGCGCTGCCTGGGAGATTGCTTTGCTGCACTCCACGAAGCAGATTTGAAACTGTCGTGGACCACTTTAGATGAGAGTTGGATTATGGAATGACCTGCTATGTCTGTGTCATATTGTTCTGCGCAGGGTGCATTATACTGTGCTAACTAGGTGTTCAGTACCAAATAAGAGAGGTATCCTAGATGTGATCTGTCAGCTGTGTCTCATATTTTTATATTGGTTAAAATATAAAACTGAAACAGTGATAAGAGAGGACAGAGCAGTTGGATGCCTTGTATGTTAACAATACTTCTGCGCTCAAGAGTATTTAAGATGTACTGAGTCTTATTTAATTATTTTTAGAAATATGGCATTACCAATATTTTTTAAACCAACAATTAACACCCTACTGATTGGACAAAAAAACGTGGCTCCATGTGTATATGCCTGTAATAAGCCAAGCAGTTTATGCTGCTTCATAAGGGCACTGAATTTTCTTTCCTTAAGGACTTGTGGTGTTAAGTACAGACTTTTGTAGACCTGAAGAAGTTCAAGTGCATTTAAGAACTCATTTAAAAGCATTCAAAAAAGGACGAGCTCACTGTTAACTTTGCTTTTTCCTGCCACCCTAGGCTTGAAGATGCAGTGGACGCCGGAGCATGCCCAGTGGCCAGAACAGCACTTTGATATCACTTCAACTACCCGGTCCCCTGCCCACAAGGTGGAAGCCTACCGGGGGCACCTGCAGCGCACCTACCAGTATGCCTGGGCCAACGATGACATCTCGGCTCTCACTGCCTCCAATCTTCTGAAAAAGTACGCAGAAAAATACTCTGGTATTTTGGAAGGCCCAGCCGAGCGGCCCATTCTCAGCAATTACTCTGAAGCTCCCTCAGGGCTGGTAAATGGCCGGAAGAATGAAAGCGAGCCTTGGCAGCCCTCACTGAACTCAGAGAGCGTGTATCCCATGAACTGCGTCCCAGACGTTATCACCGCCAGCAAAGCTGGGGTAAGTGCAGCCCTTCCTCCCACAGACGTCTCGGCCAGCATTGGGAGCTCTCCAGGGGTGGCCAGCAACCTGGCCGAACCCAGTTATGCCAGCAGCACCTGCGGCAGTCACACCGTTCCCAGCCTTCATTCAGGGCTCCCATCTCAGGAATACGCCGCAGGATACAATGGCTCATACTTGCATACCAGTTACAGTGGCCAGCCAGCACCTGCACTTCCATCCCCTCATCCATCCCCCCTACATAGCTCGGGACTTTTACAGCCACCGCCGCCGCCACCAGCCCTTGTCCCTGGCTACAACGGGACCTCTAACCTCTCCAGTTACAGCTACCCTTCCTCTAGTTATCCTCCTCAAACTGCTGTTGGCCCTGGGTACAGCCCTGGGGGTGCCCCACCGCCCTCAGCGTACCTGCCTTCAGGAATCCCAGCTCCAACCCCTCTGCCTCCAACCACCGTCCCCAGCTACTCCTACCAGGGGCACGGTCTGACGCCCATCGCACCGTCTGCCCTGACAAACAGTTCAGCCAGCTCTCTCAAAAGGAAAGCTTTCTACATGGCAGGGCAAGGAGAAATGGACTCCAGTTATGGAAATTACAGCTATGGCCAACAGAGATCTACACAGAGTCCCATGTATCGAATGCCCGACAACAGCATTTCAAATGCAAACAGGGGGAATGGTTTTGACAGAAGTGCTGAAACATCATCCTTAGCATTTAAGCCAACAAAGCAGCTAATGTCCTCTGAACAGCAAAGGAAATTCAGCAGCCAGTCCAGTAGGGCTCTAACACCCCCGTCCTATAGTACTGCTAAAACCTCACTGGGTTCAAGATCAAGTGACTCATTTGGGAAGTATACCTCCCCAGTAATGAATGAGCATGGTGATGAGCACAGGCAGCTCCTCCCTCACCCAATGCAAGGCCCGGGACTTCGTGCAGCTACCTCATCCAACCACTCTGTGGACGAGCAACTGAAGAATACTGACACACACCTCATTGACCTTGTTACCAATGAGATTATCAACCAAGGACCTCCCGTGGACTGGAGTGACATTGCTGGCCTAGATCTAGTAAAGGCCGTTATTAAGGAGGAGGTTTTATGGCCAGTATTGAGGTCAGATGCTTTCAATGGACTGACTGCTCTACCTCGGAGCATCCTTTTATTTGGACCTCGGGGAACAGGCAAAACATTAATGGGCAGATGTATAGCTAGTCAGCTGGGGGCCACATTTTTCAAAATCACTGGCTCTGGCCTTGTCACAAAGTGGTTAGGGGAAGGAGAGAAAATTGTCCATGCCTCCTTCCTTGTGGCAAGGTGTCGCCAACCCTCTGTGATTTTTGTTAGTGACATTGATATGCTCCTTTCTTCTCAAGTGAGTGAAGAACACAGTCCAGTAAGTCGGATGAGAACCGAGTTCCTTATGCAGCTGGACACTGTACTGACTTCTGCTGAGGACCAAATAGTAGTAATTTGCGCCACGAGTAAACCGGAAGAAATTGATGAATCTCTTCGAAGGTACTTCATGAAACGACTTTTAATCCCACTTCCTGACAGCACAGCAAGGCACCAGATAATAGTACAATTGCTCTCACAGCACAATTACTGTCTCAATGACAAGGAGGTTGCACTGCTTGTCCAGCGCACAGAAGGCTTTTCTGGACTAGATGTGGCTCACTTGTGTCAGGAAGCCGTGGTGGGCCCACTCCACACCATGCCAGCCACAGACCTTTCAGCCATTATCCCCAGCCAGTTGAGGCCAGTTACATATCAAGACTTTGAAAATGCTTTCTGCAAGATACAGCCTAGCATATCTCAAAAAGAGCTTGATACATATGTTGAATGGAACAAAATGTTTGGTTGCAGTCAGTGATACTACTTTAGAAAAAAAAAAAAGTAACGAATGTTGGCACACACAGAACCTGCTACATAGGGTAGAGAACCCTTTTCAGTAGTGTTATAATTGCAAAGGGTACTGGGAAGACTACAATTTACCTTGCCTCTAAAGAGCCAGGGTAGACTTGAAGGAAAAGTGCATCAAACAAGAGCTGCTGATCTGAAAAAGCCACACATGACAGAAAGCGCATGTTGATGCTCAGTTCTGTTCAAGCTAGACAATACTCACCAAGGAGCAAGGTGCAAGTGGGTTGATTTCAGAAGGACATGAACCCTGTGTGTTGATTCCATTCTGCTGTTCTTGAGATTTAGTTGCTGTCAAGTGCCTGAAGTGGTGCTTTATTTTTTGTTTGCCTCACAATTACATTGGTGGCATGTGCTAATATAAAGAGCTTTAACTTCAAACATTATTGGACTAAAGAGATGAACGGTTGTGTTGCGACAGAGAACCAGATTTTTGCTATTCTAAGAGCAACAGTATTCCTCAATCCTGTCTGTTCTGTGGTGTTAAACTAAGAACAGGTAAAACAGGGTAATGGTAATCTGGACCTTAATTTCTGCAGTTCATTTCTTTTAATGTTCTGTCTGCAAAAACTCAGGAAAGTGATTGTGATTTGTACAGTACCTCAAAGGAATGTGTTGAAAGCACTATGTACTGCTGAGAGTTATAGGCTAGGCTTCAATGTTACTTTATATTAAATATGTATGTTTACCTCAACAATTGGAAAATGGCAAGGAAAATTACTTTGAATGTATCCAGGAAGAAACTAAAGTGTGATGTGACTGAAGCTTTACAGTTTTCAAAAATAGAAACAGAAGGATTTCCCAGTGTTCAGAAATGGTTCTTTTGCCAGTTTGTCAGATCAAACCAGAGCAGAATGGTTTTTCTTGTTCGTAAACTGTAAGGGCTTTCAGCATATTGCTTCTTGATAATTATGTGATACAGTCTTTAGAAGGTGCATAGATGAAAAAAGAGCCACTTAATCAGTTTATGTTAGCATCCAAAACAGTCAAACGTGAGATTTGGTAGGACTCCGAGAGGCAAATTACCTTAAGCTGTGACTGCTGGCCTCAATTGTGCAGCCCTCTTTGTAGTTTTGAGGTTGTTTTGGGGAAGCTGTAGGGAGTGGGATCAGTAGGTCGCTGGCAGAGCTATGGGTTGCAGAGCTGTTTATAGCAACACAGTGGAATGTGACCAAACAAACAGTACAAATAACAAAGCAAAACTGAACCCTCAAAGTACATTTATTTCCCTTCCCAAATTGTAAAGTTGAGTTCTTGTTGTGTATGTGTGGCTCCGTTGTCTTTAATGCAATCTTTGTTTAGCATCCATTAACAATCTTCCAGGCTGGAGTGTGCCCACCATTATTTCTACCTCAGTTTTGTTACATTTCTCTTAGAAAGCAAAGTAAGGAATAGGGCAAAAAACAACACGAACACACAAGTCAGATTACATTAGGAATGCGAACCTGCTAAACAAGTTTCAGAGAGCTGCTGTTTTTTCCCCTGAAGTCAGGTTTTTCTCTATGTTAGTGCTCTTTACCCCCCCTTTTTCATCCCTCTAGTATACTTATTCTGGTGTCTTCCTCCTGGAAAGACAAGCTGGCATGTGTGGCATTTTGCTCAGTTCTCCCCCACCTCCCATTTCTTTTTATCCTTTAATGCTTTCTGTGCAACTCTTTTGGTGACAGCTGACTGATGCTGGATAATGTCTCTGAGCAGGAGCAGTGCATGTTGCAACTGCCCAAAGCCTCTGCCATCTCATGAGCAAAACAGCCTTGCTTTTTTGAATGTATTTTTTTGTTTGTTTACTTTAAAGAAACAGTAACAAAACTGTTGCAAAGCACTGGCATTTAATGTTTCTGTTAAGTAACCTACATTCAAAACCATTAAATGAATGCACTGAGAAGCCCCAAGAAAAGAGATACAAATCTGTTACTAGATCATGTTTGCTTTCTCAAAAATTGTACAGACCTTGTTCGTTTTGTTAATCAATGGAAACTTTTAGCATTCAGAAAACTAATAAGGAATTTTGTGGTATTGCTGGAAATTTGTGACTCTTGATTCTTTCTTTCCTTTTATTTTTCTTTTAAGATATAGATATATATTTAGATAGAATGTGCTATAAAACAGAGCAGATAAACCAAAATCTAATTTAAGATGGATTCCTGGCAAACATTTTGTCTATCTAAAACTTTATGTTTTAAGCATAAAAGTACCATTTTAAAAACAGTGCCTTTCATTAAGGAGATAGAAAGTAAGACTTAAGTACATCACCTTTTTCTCTCTCTCTCTTTCTCTCTCTCTTTTTTTTTTTTTTTTTTTTTTTTTTTTTTTTTTTTTAATTATTTTTTTTATTTTTTTCCTTTTTCAACAGCAATTACAGTCTATGGTCCTTGTTATGACCCAGCCTTTCTGCTTCCCCAGACCTCCATAGGCTCTTTTTTCACTGCAGTCATTCCACTATACTCATATCTGGGAGATCCTGATGTCCCTATTAGCTTGTAGGTTGATGCTGATCACACTGGCAAGTATGCTATTGCAGATTGCTGACCCAATTTCTGTCTTAGACATTGCCTTCCCTATCTGCCATTGAGCTGTGATCATTTGAAAGGCTCAGGCAGGTTTTGATAAACCAGCTCTTGATAACTATTTCTTCTAACCATACTCCTAAGAGTTTGTTGGTTTTGTGGGTTTGTTTTTGGGTTTTTTTTTCTGGTAAACTGAAAACTAGCCACTGGAATTTTTGAGGGGTTTTTTTTCTATTTTTATCTAGTAGCAAACCCAAAAGTAAATAAATCTGTAAATGATCCCTTTCACTTCCAGCTTTAATTCATTCTCTTTAAAAAGTCACTCTGGGAAATGGATTTTTCAAATGTTAACCAAAGTGAGAAGCCAGCAGAAACTGAGATGGTGTGAAAATGCAGGTTTTACACTCACACACACACATTTCTCTCCAAGACTCAATTCAGCTTTGGGGCAGCAGAAGTGGAAAACTTTGCCCTTATCACAGTAGCTGTAAGGAGAGGAAAACAGCTAGATTGTTACTCATATATTTGCTTATCATCAGCTTTCCTTGGCATCACTCTGGGAGGGTGTCTGTTGAATATGGTGAGAACCTGACCAGGTAGTGTTACTGGGAGATGCCTTAGCCCTTATCCAAGTGGTTTCTGGCCACTCTTTGAGTGGAATTTCCCCCAGTTTGGGGAGGTCTGAGCTGGCTAAGCCCCCTGCTATGTCCTGTCCTTCTTACTGCTTTCCTTCATTCAGCCTCTTTTTTTTTTCTCCCCAGTGAAGGTATTTTGGCACACTGCTGGTCCTTCATCCCTCCCAGCAGCCTTCTTGGCAAAGAGTGTCAGGAAGGGCTGGAGCACAATCCTGAACTTGAGTGAGTCCCAAAGGTTAGGATTGGTTTTGAGAAGAGAGACAAAACATGTTCTAATGGTGTCTGCAGGATTAAATATTTGCTGGTCTTTTACATCTTAATGATAGAAAGCTCTTTGATGTCTTTTCCATCTGAGCAAATCTTGGGGGTGCAGCCACAGAAATGCCTAAGTGGTTGGCCAGGACTTCCTGGCTGCTGGCACAACCCTGGATTTTAAGGAACTTGAAATGGTTAAAGAGCATTTGCTTTGTCAGCCTATCACTGCAGATGCCTTACACCCTATTTTTATATGTGGATTCCATTCTGCATGAGCTTATTTTCTTCCTTGTACCTTCAGTAACAATTCCTACGGCAACAAAAGTAAAACAAATTGGAAGAATATTTCTGCAAGCTGAAGGATCAATATCAATTCAAGGAGGGTTCATAATGACCTTATGTGATACAGAAATGGAAATACTCTACACTTCTGGCATGTTTCTCTCCAAAATATTCAGAACATTAGTGATAATATAGAAAAGTTTGCGGACTGAGTTGATCAATGGATTGTGAAGGCAGTTTATTTTAAGGCTATTTACTTTCCCACAGATTATTTATCTATTAGTCAGTTTGTATTCTAATCAAATGCAGATAGATGGGCAAAATGTTTTCTTGAGCATTACAAAGCTACCAAGGGGAAAATCAACCATCTGACTAAAATACATAGGCTGAACACCACCTGGGTGTTTTCATTAGCTATTTGGAGGCTGTGCTCTGTAAAATGGTACAAGGTCATATTTAGGTGTATTTTCATAGGATGTGTCTTTAGGGGATTGTCGAGTCAAAAAGTTCCAAATGAATTCCTGCATCAAGATGTTGAAAGCAAATATGGGGATCTGACCAGGGTTTTCACTGTCTGCAAATACATACAACTTCAGATAAAGGGCTGTTCTGATAATCCCCCTGCATTTTTCTCTGAAGCACTCCATCATGAGGGAGAGTGCATCACTCAGATCTGAAGGATACACTTTGTCACAAAACAAGGCCACCAAAAGTAGTAGGGCTTCCTGCCCTA